>NW_027493605.1:0-308922 GCF_021521415.1 Bidens hawaiensis
AAAATAGACCTAAAATTTAATTTTTGGTAGTTGAGACAGTAATTTATTGTAGTTCAGTTGATTTGTAGCCTAAATAGTAAGATATACTAGTTTATTTTATTTTAATTAACTTGAATGTAGGCTATCATTACATAAATATATTTCCAAGATTTTGACAGGTATTTAAAGCGTACAAAAAGCGTGTGATATACTAGTTTTTTTAATTTTAATTAACTTGAATGTAGGTTATCATTACATAAATATATTTCCAAGATTTTTGACAGGTAGTAGGTATAAATGTAATTAATTTTGGCTTTTGAGCGTTTTCAAAGCGTGTGGAAACCATTTTGACAGGTAGTATGCAGTTATAGTGTGTTATACACTCAACAACCAACTATATAACAACAGAGACTTTAATAACTGCAATAAAACTGGTGACTAAAATTTATTACACTTTTATATATGTTATGTGAATTCCACACTTGGCCAAGCAAAAAAAATCTAAGGTTACCACAGATCTTAAACTTCCAAAGATCTTAGATTTTGATAAAATCCTTTCCAAAACTCAATGCCATCACCAAATCTTAAATTAGGTTACTGGTGATGGCTTGTGTTTGGAAGCGGTTTTTCTAAACTAAATTTTATTTGTTCAAAGGTTTCTTCAAAGTCTGGAGGGTACAATTTTGGTATGCAGGTTAGTGAAAAGAAGGGCATAATGGTCTTTTTTTTATAATAAAATGAGTTGATAATGTTTTGCAAGAAACTAGCTGTTGAAAAGTATGTTGAAACATAACCAAATAGAGATTGTGCAAGAAACAAAACCATCAGACGAGAAATGATAACTGTCACCGAACCATGAACACCCTAGACAACATGATGCATTTTTTTTGCTTTCTTTGTATTAATGTAACTTTGATAGAGTTAGTTATGAGTGTAATGACTTTATTGATCTTACTATGGTACACTACAAGTCAATTGTGACTTTTATAGATGTAACATGATGTATGTTTGAACTTGACACCAATTGACCAAAATAGCCAGAAGATGAAATGAATTCAACAAACCGGCCTGTATAAGTAGTAATAGTATTAAAAACAATCAATATTTCTTTAGTTTTATTTAATAAGTACAAAGTAAAGAATGGTGATATCATGTATCACAACTAAATTTAAACATTATTTACATTTAACTAGCCGAACGAACACAACTGCTGGGTCGACAACCCCAAAATTGGTGTCAATCTCTATTACGAATAGTTTTAGGCTTTTTTCGGGCCTCCAGTAATCATCCTGGGACTCATTACGAAGCAGTTGATTTGGTTGTATAAGTGGCAATGTATTACCCTCATGAGGGAAAGTTACCGTACTAAATTCCTCATTGACCTCGTCATACGAATGCCTATAATTCTTGGGTGGAGTCATGAGGACAACATGCTTTTTTCTATCTAGCTGATCTTGAACATAAAACACCTGGCGTGCTTGCGAGGCCAATATGAACGGATCATCCTTGTGGCCAAATTTGTTTAGGTCGACCGACGTGTAGCCAAGAATATCATGTTTGACATGTTTACGGTCAACCCATTGGCACATGAAGATCGGAATTCTTTTATTATGATAATCTAGGACCCATATCTCTTGCAAAACCCCAAAATAAAAGTTTTGTTCATAGGTCACCACGTCTTTTTTGATGTGCATGTCATCCGCCTCTACACCAACCCTGCTGTTATGGTAAACTCTACCATCATGAGATTTTGTACGAAATTCAAAACCGTTGATGTCGTATGAGTCGTATCTGTAAACGTTGCGGTGTGCTCCGTGTGCAATCCACTTTACGGTTTCCAATATAGAACCTGGGGAGCCCGCTAGCTCTCTTTCAACCTGAATATCATTACAAGGATTTGATTCTTCACCTACATTGCAAAAACTATTAAAGATTTTTAAAAATTATAGAAGACTTAATAAATTGATCTACTTTGTCGCGTAACCAGTCACCAAACTTTAAAGTATGCTCCTTCTCCAGCAATGCTTGTCGTTTACCATGCATTTGGTTTTTCAAAGAGGTCTTGTGTTGTCTGCAAGTAGGAGTATATATAATATATTATGAATTAATATATATATATATATAATTTAGAGTATATATGTTAGTAATACTTACTCGATATACGACGCTATTTCAGGCGTATTCTGCAGCACATAGAAATGTGCTCTCTTGAAAAGATCAAGAGAAACTTCAACTGATTTAATGCCTGTGGCAGAAATTGTCTCCCTATTATCATCATGCTTATCATGTGGAATACCATCAGTACTCTTGATGTTTTTTTGGTATTCGCTCAGAAACTCGATTGTTTCTTCCGCAATGTTGTCCTCAGCAATGCACCCTTCTGGATAAGTTTTGTTTCGCACATGCCCTTTGATAACCTTCATACACCTTTCAAAGGGATACATCCAACGAAAGCATGGTGGCCCACATAATTTTATCTCTCTTACAAGGTGCATGGTTAAGTGAACCATGACATCAAAAAATGATGGAGGAAAGTACTTCTCCAGCAGGCACAGTGTAACTATTTGCTCTTCCTGTATCTTATCAAGCTCTTCTACAATGATTTCTTTGCTACAAATTGACTTGAAAAAAAAACAAAGCCTGATTATAGCATTTCTCATTGGTTATGAAATGATGGACTGTATTGCAAGGGGCAGAAACTATTGCATAAGCATGTGATAATCATGTGATTTAAGGCCTACTAGCTTCCTTTCTTTAAGATTCACCAAACTAGAGAAGTTAGAACAATACCCTAGTGGAGCCTTCAGTTTATACAGTGTTTCAAGAAACATGTCTTTTTCTTGCGCTGATAATGTGAAGCATGCTGCAGGCAGTTCTGTATTGTTGCCTTTTGCTTTCGGTTGCAACTCCTTTTTAATCCCTAAAAACTCCAAATCCTTTCTAGATGCCAATCCGTCTTTTGTCCTACCGGGAATGTTCAGCAACGTCCCGACAATTCTTTCTGCCATATTCTTTTCAACATGCATCAAATCAATACAATGTTAGACAGGTAAATACTTCCAATAGGTGAGCCGTTGGTACCATATATTGAACTTCTTCCAATATGGCTGTCGCGTTGTGTTATCCCTCTTCCTCTTACTCCCACTTAGGGATTCAGATCCCATTCCCCATTCATTGTTAATGTTTTTGACCTCGTCGTATATCTCTTCCCCTGTCATAGGCTCTTTAGCGGTTCTCATCTCTTCTTTTCCGTTGAACGTCTTTGTTTGTTTTCTGAAAGGGTGGTCATGTGATAAATACCTTCTGTGGGCAGCATAACTCTGCTTCTTTGTGTGATAAAGTCGAACACACTGAGTGTCACCCAACACACTACACAACCTTTGAATCCACTGTAAGGGCAACCACATAGTGTACCAAGAGCAGGGTAATCATTAATCGTCCATAACACAACTGCACGTAGTGTAAACATTTCTTGTTTATATGCATCATATGTTGGCTCCCCGACCTCAAATAAAGATGCTAGATCGTCAATTAAAGGCTGTAAAAACACATTAATATTGTTTCCTGGCACTCCGGATATTAATAAGGAAAGCATGATGAATTTTCTTTTCATACACATCCAAGGTGAAAGGTTGTAAATGACTGCTAAAACAGGCCAGACACTGTGGTTTCTGTTGCCTCTATGTACGTCGACCCCATCAGTGCAAATCCCTAGACAAAGATTTCTTGGATCGCTTCCGATGGTATCGGAGTACATGTCATCTATGGCTTTCCATGCTGGTGAATCTGATGGGTGGCGTAAAACACAGGGTTTATTGGTACTCGTGGCATGCCATGTTAAATTCTCTGTTATGGTCTTTGATTGAAAGAGGCACTTGAATCGTGGAATAATGGGAAAGTACCACAGTACCTTAGCGGGCGTGTTTATGTAAGTTTTGTTAGTCTTCTCATCCACCTTCCACCTTGACTTGTTACAAACTGGACATGCTTCCACCTTGTAATCCTTATAGTAAATATTGCAGTTATTGATACACACATGTATCTTTTTGTATCCTGAGCCCATTGCCTTCATTATCCTTTTGCCTTCATACATATTATTTACCATTTCGTTATCTGCAGATAGCATCTTTTTCAACAATTTCAGAAGTTCATCAACGAACTTATGAGATACCCCATGCTTGCTCTTCAAGTTGAGTAGTTGTACTAATGCAGACAACTTGGTGAAGTCAAGACATCCTTTATATAGGGGCTTCTCAGCGTCAACAAGTAGTTGTAGAAACTGTTGATACTTCTTGTCGCCTTTGAAATTGTCTTTTGTAGCATTTACCATTGCTACAGTTTCACAGGAATCTGTTGGAATGTTGGTGTCAACAAACCCAGTATTATTATCATAATTAGATGGAATGCAAGTGTAGGAAAACCCAGTATTATTAACATAATTAGTTGGAATGTTGGTATCGGCTTCTCCATGTTTTATCCAAGTAGTATAATTCTTATCAATTCCAAACCTGTACAAGTGATGTTCTACATCGTCTACACTAAGAGATACGTGGTTCACACACCGAACACATGGACATGAAATAGAAATTGGTGGTGATGTCTCCTTGCAGTTACAAACTGCAAAATGTAGAAATTCCTTAACACCATCTTTATATATGGGTGTTCATCGGATCGGATAACAGATTATTCGTGTTATTCGGTTCGGGTTATTCGGATTTGAAAATTTTTGGACCCTATCCGAAATCCGATCCGATCCGAATTAGGAATATTCCTATCCGATCCGAATCTATCCGAATTGAATTCGGATCGGATTCGGATAATATCCGAATAATCCGAAATTATCCGAATAATCCGAAATAAACCTAAAAAATTTCTTATTTTCTTGTGCCTAACATTTAGTAGTTTAGAATCACAATAAACATACAAACCGGAAAATACAAATTACTCTTAACACAAATTTAAAATTTAAACTTTATATAATAGTCTAATAAATATACCGAAGTGGAAAATACCACTAAAAACATGTTTTTTTATTTGGATTAAACGGATATCCGAATAATCCGATCAATCCGAATTTTTTCAAATTCCATATCCGAATCTGATCCGATCCGATCCGAATTACTTATTCGGATATTCGGATTGATCCGATCCGAATATCCGAATAAGAATTCGGATCGGTTTATTTGGGTTTCGATTTCGGTTCGGATTTCGGTTTTTTTCGGATTGTTGATTTCTTGAACACCCCTATCTTTATATGCTTTACTGCACCTGTCACCTACTGACATCCAAGACTTATCCATCTTCCAAGAATTTTTTTATTAACTGTGTCATCAACGATATATATGTACTAATTAACGCCAATAAATGTAACTGACTAAAATCAAAAATATTTGGTACTCACCTGAGATTAATGAAGCTGTTTGGTAGGATTGAGATTGATGAGAGTTCAATAAATACACTAGCAGATCATTTATTAGGGTTTGGTGAGACTGTGAGATTTTATTTGGTCAATACTAATTGATTTGGTAGTCTTCTAGAAGATAACTCGATTAATTGGCGGGTAAAATGAAAACTTTAAACTTCTAAATTTCGTTTTATAAATATTATAAGAGGTTCTATTACGTTCTTAGGGTGTAGCTCAAACGGTTGAGACGATTGTGTTTAAACGTAGATTGCAAATATCGCGGGTTCGAAACTCAGGAGGGAACATATTTTTATTAATTTTTTATAATAACCTCTTTTTAATGAAATAAATACATTGTGATTTTGAAAACACTCAAACTAAACTACTCATTAAAAGACCTTTAAATCTGTTTAGAAACATAAAAATACATCATAATAGCTGGTCTAAAATCATAACAAAGTTTCTTAGCTTTTAATTACAAAACTAATTAAAATCCCTAAAAACAACAAGAAGCAAATAAATACAATATCTTCGCTTTTTTTTCTGATTCAATCCTTGAAGCTACACTCCTTGCAAGTTAATCCTCTAATAACTTATTTTCCCTTATCAAGATAGGAATTATGTTTGTACATCTTGTGCACACATCAGATCTTGTGGACGAAACACAATCAGACCATGTAAATAAATCACATTTTTTGCCCTAAGTTAAAAAAATGTAGGGTTTATGGTCAACAATTGTAGATGAATTCCAACTTTATTTGCAATTTCACTAACCTGAGATGCACAATTGTAGAACCTCCGAACTGGATTTTTGGTGGTCCTTGATGTTTTTAGAATGGCTTCTTGACCACAAAAACAATAAACCTGAGATCGATTGTCACTGGATGTTGTGGTCCGCGATGAGATTTCTTCCATGGTGAAAAAGGAGTTTTTATTGAAAACAAAACTAGATATATAAGTGTATATATATATATATATATATATATATAGGAGGGTTTAGAAAGGAGTTGTTGTACACAAGCGTGTTAGGATATTTATAAATGTCTTTGTAGATTAGCGTGCTGCAAGCGCAATAGACTCTTTTGAACAAATATATAACATATTTTAACCTAATCTATTACAAGCGTTTTTAACAAAGAAAGATGAGAACCATTAATCCATATTTACCATTCATCAAAAGATGCATCACAAAAAGTACCATTGATTACAATAAATAAAACATGTTAAGAAAGCATTTTAATATAATCCATATTTACCATTCATCAAAAGATGCATCACAAAAAGTACCATTAATTACAATATATCACAAAAAAATCAAGACCAGTAAAGTTAACATCACCATCACTCCGCCTTGTCCACAGTCTCCGCCCCAATCTCCTTAAAACTCATGTTGGTTGTCAACGTAGTTATGGTGTCAACCAGAGTCCCACACACTGAGTCGTAGCATTCAGACTGTTGTTTCTGATATTCAACAGCCATTTCCTTATACTCATTATCTGCTTCAAACAACATGAGTTTACATGAGTCGTAGGCCCTTGTTTTTTCAAATGCGAGTCTAGCCCTAATCTCTTCAATTGTCTTCAACAAAACGTCGTCTTTCTCTTTCTAAAGATTCATCCTTGCTTTCACTATGTTCTTCACGGTTTTGTCAGAAAAATACATTTTTATTATCTTTCTGAAAATATTAGTGTGATTGAAAAACAAATATATAGACCTCAAATTAAATTTTCAGTAGTTGAGCCAGTAATTTAATGTAGTTAAGTTTGATTTGTAGTAAGATATAGTAAGATCTAGTAAGATATAGCTTAACTTTAATGTAGGCTATCATTACCATAATATTTTTCCAAGATTTTTGACAGGTGAGTATAATTGTAATCAATTTCCCAAATTAATTCTGACAGGTGATATAAATGCAAGTAATCTATAGATTAAACAAAAAACACATGAGACAAGTTTGTGCGTTTCCCAACCGTGGGACACCTTTTTGTTTTTTTATTACGGAGTTACTATTCGTCCATGAGCGTTTCCCAAGCGTGGGACACCCTATTGTTTTGTCTGTGAGACTTTTGGTAATATATATATATATATACCTAAACCACATTTGTGAAACTCATATACCTACATAATTTTAAATTATTATTTTTAGTTAATAATGGATTGCTCGTCATCATCATCATCATCATCATCATCCACATCCTACAAGACTGCCCTCAGGAGGAAAATTGAGGCTCAAATCGAGATAGATAAAGCTTGTCGGGAAACTCTTACTGAAGAATTTGTAAAGACTAGAAACAACTTGGATGCCAGAGATGTCATTACAAAAGTTCTTACTCGAATGCCCGCTAGTACTATCCGAGATCTTGCTGTTTTGTTTATGGTTGATGTAGGACAGAGAGAGCTTGACCAGTTAAAACTTTTGGGCAATGCAATTCTTGAACTGAATTGCTCAATGGAATTGAAGTTGAAGTTTCTTATGTCACTCAGAGATTAGTAATAATAAAATTTGTATGTTTGTGATGGTGTCTTTATATGTGTGTTTTGGTAATAATAAAATTTTTATGTTTGTGTTAAAACATTGATTCGTCATGTAACTATTATTTTAAAGTACATTACAAACTGGTAACAGAAGACTAGAGATCTCCATAAGTCCATATCATAACAAGTATCTTAAAGTACATAGCAGTTAGTTTTGAAATCATTCAAATTTGTTGTTGCCTTTTGTTAAGTTCAGCAATCAACTCTTCTCCGGTTAAACGAGTGTCGTCATTTTCATGGGATAGCAGTGCTTTCTTGATAAGAGTATTTCTGTGTTGGTTTACATCCGAGAGGAGGATTTTGCACAAATACTTTGACCTCAACCATTTTAGCCGTCTTTGTTGTTTAGAGCATTCCTTTTTGAGATTGCACCCCCATGGTCTTTTTCCATCATATTTATCCATGTGTCTCATAGCAAAAATACCACAATCTATTCCATTACTTATTGTTCTCCATGTCATCTTCAATCTATTGATTGTTGCTACTTGGATTTGCTGAGTAATGGGGTGTTTGATTGTTTTAAGATACATGCAAAAGACGTTTTTCTACACAAAATAGAAAGTAATTTAAGTATTTTGACAATTTTTATAACATGTATGTATGTTTTTTGGGTTAAAGGTATATTTGTTTACCAGTATATCAGGAGTCTTTCCGTATCTTTCTTCAAAATTCTCTCTAATTGCTTTTGATTTGTCTTCTAAGCTTTTAAACTTTGCATCAGCTGGTATTTCTTGATTTGCACTGTTGTCAAGTAATTCTATCACTCCTGTTTGAAGATTGAAGGTAACCACAAAGAAATGACCGCGTTGTAGAATGGCACGAGCACTATAGCAACCTTTTTGAGTGATAGAATTCCAAAAATTGCCATTTGTTTTTCGATGTTGTCTGAAAACACATCCAGTCTTTCTTTGTCTGTGTAACCCCTTGACTCAACATAATGGTCACTTGTCTGTATAATAATTAAAATGCAGATGATTAAAGCATTTATTGAGCTTTTTCTAATAGTACAAACAATGTAGATTAATTTGTACCAGCACAATGCTTGAAGCAAAGAATCTGAACGGTGATGCTGCAGATTTTTTCTTTTCTTCATAGTTCATTAGTTCAATGAATGCATCCATTGCATTGGTGGTTATATAAATGCCAGGACAGTAGCTTTCAAAGATCACCTTGAACGATTATGTGTGAGTGGACTTGTAGACCTCCTTCCAAATGTCTTCAAGACAAAAAATATATACTCTGAAATTATTTCATCTTCTGTGACACTAGCGTATACGTCAACCTCTCTCAGAAGATATGGAAATTTCAGTGTAATGAGGCTATCACTTGTTGACCATCCGGTGTTAACTGTTAAACATAAAACAACTCATATTAAATTTGACTGAAAATAATTGTAACTATAATTAAATATCTTCAACCCCTTTTGGTTTTTATTTATAATTAAATACCCTCTTTTGCCCACTCAACCACCGTATTAACAACTTCATCAATATCTGCGCATGAGACATTGTTTTATTGACCTGCATCACGTGCATCATTTTTTACGACAACCAAAGATGTAATATGTTCAACTGTGATTATAATTAAGCTGGTACCTATATGATATACCTTTTTGAGCAGCCACTGGACCACTGACACCAATATCTGAATCAATTGCATCACACAGATGTAATAAGTTTAAAATAACAGCATAAGTGTTTTATGAGCGTTTTAATTATACTACTAATTAATTTAGCCCAAATACCTTTTAGAGCAGCCACTGGACCACCAACACCAACATCTGAATCTTGTGTTTTAGGGACCACATTATTAGTGAATCTGTTTTCCCATTCACAACATCTAGCAAAGATATTGTGATTTGATGGATGTCTATCCTTTCCTTGACGGACCAGCTCTGAGCAAATTTTATCAAATTTCTTCAAGTTTTTATCCATTGCCTTTTTCCAAGACTGTAAAAAGAAAATATAGTTATTGTTAATTCAAAAACATTTTCAATTTATCCCAGCCAGTTGTAACGGAGTTAAATAATAGTCAACAAGCACGATAGGCATTTGCAAACTTAAAGGTGAATAATCGCTTACATAATCATCCAAATCTTGTTCAGCTGTTTGATCGACATTATTTGTTTCAGATGCACTTTGACCATCTGTTTTTAATTACATATAATGTTGTATTACATAAAATGCATATAGAGATAAGAGATATGAGAGTTTTTTAGAAGAAAATAACAAGTTTAATACCATGTTCTGGTTTCTCCTCAGCTGTAGTGTTTTCTTCAACTCCAGGCTTACCGGCAGCACTAACTGTCACAGTAGAAGCAGCAGTCTCATCAAGTCTCTTCCCGGCAACACTAACTGTCACAGCAGCAGTATCAGCAATAGCAGCATCAGCAGTCTCATCAAATCCCTTCCCAGCAGCACTAACGGTCACAGCAGCAGGAGCAACAGCAACCGCATCAATCCCCTTCCTGTCAACACTAAACGTCACAGCAGCAGCAGCAACAACCTCAGTAGCATCTTCTTCTAAGGGAGGACCATTATTCTCCAAGTATTTTTCCATCTTATTAAGAGTAGTTTTTGTTATGTAGTTGACTGCAGGCGTTGTGACGGGAGTCCCAAATGGACCATATTTTTCTGGTATTCATGTGTGTAAAGCATCACAAGGAAGGTGATCGGACCGTTGTATTGACTGTTGATATCTCTCCATTCTTCCTTTGTCATTTTCAAGTTTTCAATAACATAGCTGCACTAGTCCATATTTGGAATATCCGAGGTTTTATCAATTGCGGCGATGAATCGTTGATTGACTGTTGTTGATTTTGTCACAAATCCTATATAGGCGTTGAACAACACAAGGAAATTAATCTTAAACAGTTCACCAACTCTTTGATCCACGGCCAGTTTGTCTTTCACATGCTTTATACTTATTCTTGAATTTGTCAGGAATTGATTTTTGAACAAATCTGTAGTAACATCTTCCCCCAATCTTGGTCTACTCTTGTCTAAAACAGGAATCTTATCCATTGGTATCCCCAACACTTCATGTACTTTTTGTGGTGTTATCTTAATAACACCGCTCCCAATGTTCAATTCATTTAAACGGTTATTATAGTTCATGAGCAACCAATATCCCAAAGTTGTTGGAGTTTTGGTTACTTGAAGTCTTAACATTGACCCAAAACCCATTTCTTCTACACAAGTTTTTTGGGCAGTGGTCATTGCCTTCACTGTATCAACAATATTAATAGGTGCACACCTATTCTTCAGTTTTTTGTCTACAAATTCAACAAAAGGTTTTTCCCCTATCGGCTGGCTTCTTTTCTTTAATGGCTCTCTTTTTCGGACGTTGAAATTCTGGGCCAGAGGTGCTGTGTTCCACCTGTTTCCGCTTTGACAATAACCTGTCGATTTTTGTGTCAAGGTCTGAATCAGAGTCTGCTTCCACAACATGTTTTATTTTCCCCACCGGAGCAATTTTTTAGTCTTCCTTTTATCAGTCTTGTTTTTTTCGACAACTGAATCACATACATACAATAAAACATGGGGGTAGGGGATAACAACACGAATCACAAGGAAACAGAAAACTCTTATCAAACATCACAATGATAAATTCTCATACCAAAGCCATAACACGCTAAGCATACGCTTATAACATGCTTTAATATTATACATAGATTTAAATAAAACAAAGATATGTATTACAACAACAACACGCTTATCAAACGCTTTAATACATAAGAAGATTCAAACAAATGCTTACATTTTAAGATTAATTAAACCTAATACGCTAAAAGAATCATAAATTAACACCTGTTCCATCTTTATTCTGAGACCTATCTTGCTTTTGCTTCGTTCTTGGTTCCATTCCAGAAGTAGATGGGTTAGGGTTCTTCATTTTGGTTCCGTTTCAGAATAATTAAACCACTCGGGCTTGTGATTGTGCTTGTGCTTGTGCTTCAAAGTAGAAACGAATCGTCGATGGTGTTTAGGAATATTGACTTACGAGGTTGAATTTTGGGAATAATTATCACCGTTCCAGAAGTAGATGAGTTAGGGTAATTATTTGACCCTTTTAAAAGAAGGCGCGTGCATTTAAATTTTAATCGTACGGTTAGTATTCTATAGTATATATATATATATTAGTGGGTGGTGGTGGGTTCAGGTGGTCATGATGGTGGTGGACGGTGGTGGAGGTGTGGTGGCAGATGTGTGGTGGTGGGTAGTGGGTGGTGGTGGCGGAGGTCGGTGGTGGTGGTGGTGGTGGGTGGGTGGTGGGTAGTGGGTGGTGGTGGTGGGTGGGTATAAATAAATGTATATATATTTATATATAATATTAGTGGGTGGTGGTGGTGGTGTGGTGGGTGGTTGTGGTGGGTGGTGGTGGTGTGTGGTTAGTGGTTGGTGCTGGAGGTCGTTGTGGCGAATGTGGGCGGTGGATGGTGGTAGTAGGTGGTGTGCAATATGATTGCAGATATGTAATCCATGAGACGATGATGGTGCTATCCCGTATGATGAACATGATGATTGGCCCAATTATGACGACGACGATGCTGTAGGTTCCCAGCCGGATCTACACGAGATATCGCGTTCTACGTAGGTGCGGAATCCCTACGTAAGACGTTACGAGTATAGAAAACAATACGGTTAACACACGATACGATAATCAAACATGTTGTATACCAACCTTAAACACGTGATACGAAGATCACTTGATTACAGACTCTCTCTCTCGAATACACAAACTCGTAATCTATTAACTTATATTATCGAATAAGCTGTAACAGATGGCTTATATAGACACGACAACTTCGCCTGGCATGTTCAGGCGAAGTTGTCACTAACTTCGCTTGTCTAACAAGTTCGCCCATATCAGTGAACTTGTTAGCAACTTCGCTTATACAAAACATAAAACATTACAAACGCGATTACAGACACTAGACACTGAACTACTGACATCATGCACCAACAGACTCCCCCTTGGCAGTAGCTTCATCTCTTTAGCTTCAAACACGTGTCTTGTAATCTTCAATCTTCTATCTTCAAGCATGCACTCCTTCTCGAACACAAACCGAGACAACTCTTTGATATTTCCTCGCTTCGTCTTTCCAAGCAGAAATATAAAAGATTTTCTTCTCATTGAGCACCTGCAGATCAGCTTGCGATAAGTTTACCAAATGCATCGGATCGTAAACTCTTAGCACCTCTTGTTCATCCTCGTCTTCCATCACTGCCTCAGCTGTCTCACAATCTACAAACCACCACTTTAGGTCTTTAAGCACATCCTTGGGCATTAGTTTCATCGGTACTTCTTTAAGGCACCGGATCGGTTTATACTTCATAATCATCCAAGGTTTTCCATCAGCTCTCAAACCTCTATCCTTGTCTTCAACAAGTTTTCCCTTTTGTGGTTTTAACAGCTCAAATTTCTTCTCTTTTATACTTTCTTTCCATACAATTTTCCCAATGACTCTAGCCATATTATCGTCACTTCGATTGATTAACCCCAATCTGGCTAAGTCTTTCACTTCACATTCCGGCAGTGTATTCAACGATCTTAACAGTCTTTTAAAATACTGAACACCGTCATACCTTTTAATCACGAAGAGCCTCAACTGCTCATCATAGATCCAGCAAATAATCCCTTTCTTCGCTTCAGCATAGCCTTTAATGTTGTAACTCTTTTTAAACATTGTAGGGACCGCCGGTTTCTTCGTTTTGACGAACCACTGAGCATAGCCTTCCTTCCACCTAGGCTGCTCTTCCCATTCAGACTCATCATTCCCAATCTGTTGACTCATATCTACATTCTCAACATCTGGAATGTCATGCTCAATATTTTCCTCAACTATCTCTCCCTCTTCTATCTCTGTATCAATCACAATATCTCCACCAATCTTTTCTATCACATCACTTGGCAATACATCATCATCACCAACCAAGCCATCATCCATCTGCTCTACGTCCACCACCACCACATCATCACCACCAGCTGCAGATGTCGACTCCCCCTGAGTTGTGGAAGTTCCAAGAGCTTGAGTAGTTCTTGGTAGCTCACCACCTGCATCTTTCGACGCATTGGGATCATCGTCTCTATCATTCCTTCTCTTGGTCCTCAACTCATCGCCTTTACAGCTCGTCTCCCCCTGAGATGCCAAGAACTCCTTCAGAGCATCTATAATCTTTCCATGTTCTACCAGCAGGGACGACTGCATCTGATTCTCTGCAACTAGGCGTTGAATAGCCTGGGTCTGGATAAGATTCACCCTTGATTGTTCTGCCACGACCCGTTCAAGTGCTGCTATTCGTTCTGAGTCTGAGAGGGTTGCATCGAAATCGAACCTCATATGTGATATGTCTTGAGTGTACTGAGGAGGGATTTCCGATGTCACCGGGACCTCAGAAGTAGAAATAGCCCTGTAGTGGCCACAACAGTCGACTCTATAAATTGTGCCACGACCTCCGATGGAGTAACGGTCGGAGGCGGCAATGAAACGATCTCGGGAGTCGAAAGTTGGAAAGTAGTGGATGGGAGGCCAAATGTAGACGAGGTAGCCACCACGGGAACACCCGTAGCGCTTGGCCTTGTAACCTGTAGTGATGAGGGAACCATTGTCATACCGGATAGTGCTGGTGGAGTGAAACGTACCACCCTAAAGCTCTCACTGGCTCCTGATCCTGCACCTATCTGTTCCCTTCTTGACCTCCTTATCAACTGTTGTACCTCTTCCTCATAGTCTGACTCGTCATCATCATCTGTTCTCTTTCTTTTCCCATGTTGTCTTTCTCGAGTCACCATAATCCTTCTGGCCTCTGCCACTTCATCATCAGAATCTGAGCCAGCCACCGTTGTAGCTGCCCTAGTAACATGCACAGTCGAAGCACGTTCAACCGGGACCTGAACGTTCTCCTCTGGATCCACCCGATCCATATCAAAGAAGCCTTGACCACCAAATTCTGCATCAAGGTCCACATTCTCCTCCGGTGACACAACAGGAGCAGCAGGTATAGCTTGAGGTGCTCCTGCCTGTTGTGGTGCCGGGTCCTTAAACTCATCCCCACGAGCAGGCACATACCCCGGGTTGATTAAGTACCCAAAGAGTGGAGTATGGCGAGGACGAAGCTCAGGTTTGCTCCTCGCACTGGAGGATCTGCATTGGGCGAAGATTCGTTTGTTCACACTCTCAACATATCGGATCGGACGGCGCTGAGGAAGCGTTGGAGCAACATGATTCAAGATCATTTGAAGGAATCTTGGATACATGATGAACCGCTCACGCGCCATCGCTCTTCGTTGACGATCAATCTCATAAAAGACCATCTGACTAAAGCTGAATCGCTTGTTGTATGTCAGAGCAGTCATTGCTGACTGCATGGTCGCGCCCATGCCATCAGTGCCCGCCTTTCTCCCTGACATGCATACTATCATAACATGCATGAGAAAGCGCCACTGGTCAAGCAGAAAACCCTTCCTTCTCTGCGAATCCCCCAAGAGACCAGAATAACCCATCCTCAAAAATGCTCCATCGCGGAAAGGAGCTACAAACTCTGTCGGGTCATCCCTTGTCTCGTTTCCAAACCGCAGAGCCGCCCGGATATGTTCAGAAGAGAACTGAACAATTTGATTGTTTACTGTTGCTCGCATCACCGGGGGTTCGACTCTACAGTCGTATTCCACGGTCTGCCAGAAATCCTCAATGTTGGGTAAGGATATCGGCAGAGTTGTTGTAATGGCGTGGAATATCCTCGAGCGTAACAGAAATGTGATGATTTCGCGGAAATCATCAACTCCGCTCGCCTCCGGGTCTAAGGTGATATACATGTTGTGACCCGGGAAGAACTGTCTTTGTTGATCACCTCCGTCATCACCGCCTGCACCACCTGCTCCAGCAACGTCAGCCATATCTGCAACAAACAGGTTAAGTTAGATAAACGTCAAAGCGAATCACAAGTTCGCCTATTACCATGAGCGAATTTGTGATCTATTATGTACAGGCGAAGTTAAAGGTGGGGCGAAGTTGGGAAACAACTTCGCTTCAACTTGAACTTCGTCTGATAACAGTTATGTAAAATGGTCCAGGCGAAGTTACGGATAACTTCGCCTAATCACAACATCGCCTCATAAACTGTTTCAAAATCAATAATCAGGCGAAGTTAAACCTCAGGCGAAGTTACGGATAACTTCGCCTAAACTGTAACTTCGCCGAATTTGAATCGGCAACAGTTAGGATTTTGAACGACGTGTAGAAGATGATTTCGGAGATCGAGGACTCCGAAATACATGATTTTATGAAGTTTTATACGTTCAAGTGGTTTACTATCACGTAAAAACAAGTTTGAAATCGGGTGTTTAAGGTTTCGAAAGACGAGGTCGATAATCGAGTCGAAACGACCGATGATCAACCTCAAAAACATTGATTATACGATAAAGGAATCCTAAACACCTTGAAATCGGATTAGAATCGGAAAAGAATGAACAACTGCAAGATCGATGGATTATACGATAAGTTCGCTTAGGTTTAGGAAGATAAGTTCGCTGGTTTTGAAAATTATGAAACTGTTTGACCTTAAAACTTCTTTATATAGGGCCACAGATGTATCGGCGAAGTTGTGGATAACTTCGCCTATAAGGCGAAGTTATGCAGAACTTCGCTGATATTAAAATTTTTCAAAACAAACCCCATAATTTGAACAATTTGCAATTAAGTTTTAAAACATCCTTTAAAGCGTTAAATGATACGATCAAGACCAAGTAACCAGGTATAAAATCATACAACTCCAAAAATAGAAAAACTTTTAAAATAAAGGTACACGGGATCAAATTTCAGTCTCGACAGGGACTACCATGTTTTAGAAAAGATCCGAACAGGAATCATACTAATTACATGACTGTCACACAGATCCGTGTTCAGCTGTATTATGACATAAAGAAACAGGTTGTAAGCAGGTAATATACTTAAAATGGTTTTCATCGTTTCTGTGATACGAGTTAGGTTCAATTAAGCTCAAAACTTCGGTGGGCAACAACTCAGAGATTATGATGCCTCCTATCTATTCTCAAGGCGTATTTGGCTTTCCCCAAGTCACCCCGAATTGACATCGACCCGTAGTGTCTGATTAAGTAGTAATTACTCTTCGATCTTAGACTATGTTTCCCGTTCACCTTCTTGTGTCTTGATTGATAATCATTATCATTATGAACTCTAGATTTTTTTTTTAATCTAACATGTATATACACAACTTCAAGTAGAAAATAACTGCAAGTCCCGAATCTGGATCACTGCAGCGTGTTGACACTCTATCTTCACGGGAATCAGAACACTCACGGGCTCGTGTATGACTGGGTACTCGCTTTTCTGCCTATCATTCGGAAAGATATGTATGAAGACATGCACAACTCTTAAGGAGTTTCCACATAAAATCGAGTAGATTTAGTTAGTATCACTTCTACTTTTACGCACCATAAAAAGCTACCATGACATACAATGACTGTTCTAAAGTCTTTTAAGCCTAATAACTTCACTAGTTAAGCACACAGAATCAGTATTTCTATCACTTTCCAAGGTTGGATCAAATTTTCTGTTAAACATAGTAAAGTAACTTCTTACGAAGTAGTAGACTTGAAAAATAATTTCATTTCCCGGAAAAAAAATTTTTAACATCAATCGCCCCGACCAAAACAAAGTCTTCAGATAAACGGCTATCCCGAAGATCCAATGGATCAGCTGGACCGACCACATACAAGTATGTGTCCTTCTAACTAAGTATGATCGACTAATTTTCAACGAAAGAATAAAAACACATCATAAACCGCCCCGGTCACTCTCAGTCATCTGGTTAATGGCTATCCTCAGATTCTACAAGTATAAATGAGGACTAAACATATCCGAAGAAATGTCCATCAAACTAAGGCAACCGACATAATTCTAAGCGATAGTGACGTTGTTTTTTTTTTATATTTTTTTTTATAACACAAACACAAAGCATGGTTACTCGGGATTGATCATCCCATTCAGCTCAACAAGGTTTTGAAATCTAGTTTTGTCAAACGCTTTCGTGAATAAGTCAGCGAAATTATCTAACGTGTCAACCTTCTCGAGCTCAATCAGCTTCTTCTCAGCACAATCCCGTATAAAATGATGACGTATGTCAATATGTTTAGTTTTACTGTGCTTCACGGGATTGTTAGTTACTGAGATAGCAGCAGTGTTATCAATGCAAATAGGAGTAAGTGAGAAATTCAGACCATAATCGCGCAACTGTTGTTGAATCCAAAGAACCTGGGAGCAGCAGTTGGATGCTGCCATGTATTCTGCTTCACAGGTTGAAATTGCGACTGAGGTCTGCTTCTTGCATTGCTACGACACTAGTCTGCCACCAAGAAACTGACATCCACCAGTTGTAGACTTTCGACTCTGATTGCACCCCCCATAATCAGAATCTGTGTAAGCGACTAGCTCCAAGTCTACACCTCTCGAGTACCACAACCCGGACTCCGATTCAGTCGCTTTTGACAGAAGACACGATTCTTCTGTGGCCATCTCAGTCGATCTCATATCCATGATATACGTATTCTTCACTCTTGGAGCCTTCATAACAATCCAGTCCTCTGGTATTCTAAAACCAGGATACAACACAATCGCCTCATTCTTCGTGAAATGCACGGTATAATCCTTGTCACAGATCTGCGAAACACTCAGCAGATTGTGCTTCAGTTCTTCAACAAAGTTTACTTTCTCCAAAGTCATCTTTCCATTCGACACCGTCCCTATTCCTGTAATTCTTCCACCGCTCTCTCCTGCGAAACTCACTCTACCACCTTGAATAGGTTTCCAGTCTTGTAACAATTTCTTGTTACCTGTCATGTGCCGGGAACAGCCGCTATCCACAACCCATTGATTGTTGGCAGCCCTGTTCAACTGTTCCTGCACGATTAAAGCAGATTATTAGAATCTAGGGACCCAAGACCTCTTGGTCTTGGGTCGATACATCCCGTACCTTGGCTGTCCAAAGTTAGTATCATAATCATTTCTGTGAGTCCTAACAGGATACCTTCTTGTGGATTGTCTATGAGGCCATCCAAACCGCCTTGAATTAAATGAATTATTAGTTATGGTTTGGGTGTTACTAGTGAAAAACTGAGATCTATTTCTTTGAAAACCTGGATTAGTCCATTTTCTAGAAATTCGATGGGTTTTCAGTTTTATCATTAAATTGATTACTGTTAGCTCTTTTCTCAGATTTTAAAGGCCTTACACCTCTGAATTTTTGCTTCAGAGGGCAATCAGCAACAAGATGTCCTTGTTGATTACATCTCAAACAACACCTGTTTTCAACTTTCTTATCAAAAGTTGTCTTAGATGTTGAGGCTGTATTACTGCCCGTTTGTCTCACATATGGTGGGACATACGGGTTTAGTGGAGACTTATTTTCAGATGTTTTCTTTTTCTCTCCACTTTTTGGTAACACTTCCTCTTAATTTGTCTCACTCGACTCAGAAGACTTGTCCGAGTTAGATGAGACAGGACTCGGAACAGAAATCTTAACACTTGCAACAGGCTTTCTAACTTCTGGTTCTTTAGTAGCAACTTGAACTGGAACTGTCTGACCATAGTCAACATCAACAGATTTCTGATTACTAGGGTTAAAAGTGTAATTATGATTGAAAGGTGGTGGAACTTCATGATAACCAATTCCTCCCCTTTTGGGGGAACCTTGATCACTAACGAGGTGATCAAGTATAGCAGAGGAATTTCTGAATTGTTCCAGTTTCCTGTTAAGTTCCACCACTTTTACCTGGTGATCAGCTATCTGTTTTTCCCTTTCAGCTATTAGTTTGGTTTTCTCTTCTAGAACTTCATAGCTAAGATCAATCACTTTAATTTTTTCAGCAAGCTTTGCTTTAAGACTTTTAATATCTGTTTCACTAGCTTTAATTTTTACTTTGTAACTATTTTCTCTAGCTTTAGTGAAATGATGATCTTCTTTTAAAGTTTTATATTGCGCATCCAAACTAACAAACTGATCAGTTAGAGTTGTCAGTTGTTCAGACAGATGTTCACACTTAGTACAAGGGAGTTCGGTACTTACCTCGGAGAGCTGGTCTGCTACATCTGCCATGTGCGCTTCATTTTCGCCAGTTCCCTTCTTCTCACTATCTACATTTTCGATGTTTGCCAAGTTGGCCTGTTCAAATACTTCTTCAACATGCAGATTCCAGTTGTACTCCTCGTTCTGTCTGGAAATCATGGCTCTATAGTCATTACCACTACCACTTTGCTGTGTAGATCTGTTCTGACTGCGTTCTACACGTTCATTCTTGCATTCTTTTGCAAAGTGGCCATTCTGCTGACAGTTGTAGCAGCGAACCTTCGACTTATCAAACCCTGGCCTCTCTCCGACAAACTTCCTGCCAGTCTTCTTCATGAACCTCTTCACCCTTCTGACAATCATAGCCATCTGCCACTGCAGATCCATCTCCTCCAGATCATCAGCATCGATCTGGTCATAGTCTTCATCCAAAACTGCAGGATCAACGATCTTACCCTGAATGTAGTTCTCATACGAAGCAATAAAAGATGCATAGAGAGCAAACTGCTATTCAGCAGATTTGACACTCATGGGCATCTTCGAGTAGTTGTTGTTTGAAACACTTGGGGAATAACTACTCTTGGTCGCTTGAGGTTGAGAAGCATTTGACCCTCCAGCTACATAGCACACATCACCGTTCATGTTGAGAGATACATGTCCCTCATGTGTTGAGCTCGCGCCTGACTCTCCCTTAGAGTAATAAGCAGATGATTCAGTTTTCGAACTTGATCTTGAGTTAATCTTTGCACCATACATACCCGGATCTTGAACCTGATCGGTAGGTGTCTCCTTTCGTACCATATTCAGTTCAAATGTTCTTAGCTTGTTAACTGCTGTCTCCAGGTCATAGTCAGCAAAGTCTTTATCTTCTCTCATCAACACTGTATACATCTCCCATTTTGGTGGGAGAGCATCAAGAAGCTTCTCAACAATCTCATCTTCTTTGTATGCAATTGAATAGTTGCTGAGTTCAGTCATCAGATGATAATATCTAGTGATGATATCATCAAGTGATTCATTTTTCAGATACTTGAAGACCGAGAATTGGGTTTTTAGAAGTTTAATCTTCGAAGCACGAATTCCCACATTGCCCTCAAAACGGTTTTCAAGAGCTTCCCAAAGCTCTCTAGCAGTCTTATACTTTCTGAAAGTGTGCAGAATCTCTTGTGGAAGAGCCATTGTAATTGCTGCATGAGCTTTGCTTTCGGCTTCATACATTTTCTTCTCTTCATCTTCCATCTCTTTGTAGTTCTTGATCTGATCACGACCCTCATACTCAGCAGTAGGTGGAATGTAACCATCTTGTATGCATACCCACATCTTGGCATCTTGATACTTGACATATTGTTCAAAACGATCTTTCCACGCTACATAATCAGTTTTCTTAAGCATCTTGGGTGCCTTTGTAGCCGAACCTGCTTCTACTTCCATCTTTACTAGTTCAGTAATGTTTATCGAAGACATCTTTCTCAAAACTCAAAGAAATCCGAAAATCAAAAAATTTTATTTTCAAACAGCACAGTAGGCGAAGTTGTGGATAACTTCGCTTAAAACTTAACTTCGCGTGAATCAGTAACTTCGCTCACTTTCTTAAATTCGCCGGATTGGCGAACATGAGAATAACTTCGCTTAAGTTGAGCGAACTTGGGAGGTAGGCGAAGTTGAGGGTAACTTCGCTTGAGGTAAGCGAACTTGAAGAGGTAGGCGAAGTTGTGGATAACTTCGCTTAACCTTATATCTTCGCCGAAACCCTACTAACAGTGATGGCAACTTCGCCTGATGAACACGAAGTTTCTGCAGATTAGATTTCTGGGTTTTTCGAGGTTTGTGAAGGTGTTATGGGTTGTTTAAGATTGTAGGAGGAGAGTATAGCACAAAAGCTCCGAAAACTCGTCCCGCGAATAGTTGAACAGAACGATTTCTATACCCGCGTGATAATCCCGAACCACACAATCGAGCAAAAGCTCTGATGACATCATGCACCAACAGATTCTAATATAACAACCTGGGTTGGTGGTGGTTATCATAATGATGCTGCTAACCTATATGGTACGGTTTGCTTACGCCTACCCATACGATGGTGACTGTAGCTCGTACGATGAGCATGACGTCTATGATGATGATCACAAATATATGATGATGACCAATTAAATGTACCTATATGACAATACGCCACACAGACGCGCGCGCGCACACACACACACATATATATATGTTGATGATGATGGTGACACCGATGTTTAATGACATGTAACTCGTATGATCGACAACGACCATGATAACGTATACGATGGTCATACTGATGGTAGCCAATACGACTGATGATGTCGTTTGATGATGACAACAATTCATAAGATGGTGCCGACAGTGATCGCTAATATTGGGCGTTTTGTTTACGATAACCCATACGATGCTGACTACATCCTGTACATGGCAATAGGATGATGATGATGATGATGCTGATGATGATGATGATGTGTGACGATGATGACGACACTTATAGCGAGATATATGTTACCCGTATGATCAACGCCGACTACGATAGCCTATACAATGACAACGTTGATTACCCGCACGTCTGATGATGCCGTTTCATGGTGACGATGATCGATGATTATGATGATGATAACCACTATAATACATGATAACGATGATAACTTTATGATGTTAATCATCATCATAACACATATGGTGATGATGATAACCTAGAAGATGATAATGATATAAAACTACATATGATAATGATAACACTAGAATGTTATGAGCTTCTCTATTACGAAGTTGTAAATCTTATCCAGAAAATCTTACTAATGGTTAAGATAATACTTCAATAATGGATAAAGTTTTAATTTTATTTAAAAAATACAATTTATTAAACGAACTCAACTTTTAACGAAATTTATATGGAATGTTAGTAAAAAAAACTAAAAGTAAATATTTGTATACTATTTTTAAAAAGTTATAAAACAAAAATCAAAATATATATATTATTAAATGTGTAGAAATAAATAAAACCAAAATTCAAACCCCTTTTAACTTCAAAACCCTAAATCGACTTCTACTTTGCTTTACTGTAGTTCGTATTTACTGTTATTCGTAGACATCGCTTATCCTGGTAAGAACATAAAAATGCCACGTCTCAATAATGGAGTTAAGTTCCTGGTAGATATCGACAGCGATTCCATGAGTATGATGGCATGTTTATGTTATCTGGTTAATTTTTTTATGGAATATTTTACAGTTTTGCAACATATACATTCTAAGAACATATTTTGTGTTACTTATAGCTCATTCCTAAAGCTGTTCAACCAATGTTTGCTGACATGAAATCGAATACCGGTTGTTGTTTGATTTATGATCAAAGTGGTAGAAAGTTTTCTGTTATAATCAAAGTACTTGATGACTTTTATTTTGGAACCGGTTGGACTGAATTAATCAGAGAATGTTGTATAAAAAGCTGGAACATATTTTGTTTTTGAGCTTAAATCAAGATCTATGTTGAATATGTTTACTTTCAAAGAAACATAAATGATCAATCCGGTACTATGATATGTATTCCAGTCAGAAACCGACACATCCATTACTTGGTAAGTTTTAATTTCTGTTTTTAATGATTGTTTCCAAATGCAAATGTCTTTTAATTAACATGTTTAATAGGATTTCCCTAAGTGGTACGCGATTCAAGAATTTGGTGTCAATTACATGAATTTGCTTTTCGAGTTATTGCTCCAGATAGATATATGTTTAAAGTTTCATGTCTTTGAGATGGAATGGGTTGTAGGCTAGAGGATGGATGGATTGAGGTTTTTAAACAAACCAACTTGAAAGATGGTTCGTTTGTTGTGTTTGAAATCATATCAGATAAGATATTTCATATTAATGTGTTTCATGAAGATGGTATAGAATTTTTCCTTGGGTCCAAATCAGCTGTTTCTCAACTATCAATTAAGCAATCAAGGTAGTTCCTCCCAAAACCCAATTCATCTTGATGAGCAAAATGATGACTCTAAAATCGTCTTCCACATGAACTTCACCAAGAAATTGGTAAATTGAATTTTTAAATTTCTTTTTTATTTATAAGTATATTTGAAATTAGCTTTTCACAGCGTCTTCTGGGTCACATTGCTACCAAGATTGATGCTTATGATGGAATGCTAATCACTTTGGTCAATCCTGAATGTCGTAAAAAAATGAAACTTCATGGTGAAGTGTCGGAACTGAAATTCAGATATTGGTTACCAAAATGGAAAAATTTCAAGGAGGAAAACGAATTACAGATTGGTGTTAAGTGCATATTTGAATATGACTTCAATGAAGGTACTTTGTTAGTTTCAAAAGTTGATTAGTGATTTGGTGATGTTTGGAACATTTGGGAAATATTTAGTGATGTGTTTGGTGAATTTGGGAACATTTGTGATTTGGTCACTTTGGGTAATATTTGTAAGGTTGTATTGATGCACTTTTTAGTTTATTGCGTTGAATGTTGGTTGGTTAGCTTTTAAATGCTTTACTTTTATAGTTTCTTGTATCATCTATATTGTTATTCACTCTTATTTTTTTTCATGGAATGTATTGTAATGGTGCCTTTTGTATGAAAACTTTTAATGAATGGTAATTATGGAGTATCTTAAAACAAATCGAAAAAACAAAAAAAACTTGGTTAAATCTAAAAATAAAACAAAAAACACTTTGTTAAAAAACACTATTACGCTTGTAACACGCTAATGTACATAAACATATATAAATATCCTAATATTCTAGTAACACGCTTATCCAACCATCTTCTATCAAAGTGTCTATTTTCAACCACATGTTCTCTGCCGTAAAAACTATGCCAATAATAAATTGGTTCTTAATTAACAGGGAGGCAAAACTCAAAAAGCTCCAAAATATTGGCTTCAAATATTCAAAAACTCCAAATTACATTTAACACTCCAAAAATCAAATTACACTCCAAATTATTAAAAAATTTTCCACTCCACAAATCAGACGACAGTGATTCATACTCCAAATTACACTCCAAATTATTAGAAAACAATTGAAGATGAAGCTTATAGATGAAAGAATTGAAGAAGAACGTGTTTTATACTCCGATGAGGAAGCCAACGACGACGACGACGAAGACGCTCAATCATACGACACTGAAGGCTACTCCGGCGATGAAGCCAACGACGACGACAGTCACGGAGACGATGATATAGCGACGATGGCTATCGAACCCATCAACAGTTTTGCTACTACGAAAAAACCTACAAGGGGGTTGACAAGGTTACCTAAGTTACGTGCCGATTATGCAAACTCTGGTGGTGTCAGACTGGTAGTGGAGTTTGATAATCAGGGTAGGTTCACTGGCTAAAACAGATCAAAGTTTGCAAGTTTTTTAGGGGATGTTGTAAGGGAAATAGTTGGCTTGAGACATCTAAGTTGGAGGGAGGTCACGAAGGAGCTTAGAGATAAACTATGGGAACAAATAACGGCTATTCTTTATTTTTATTTGTGCATTTTATATTTTGAGATGTAATCTACCTTTACTGTATTATATTATGCAGAATATTTTGAGACTGAGGCGTCTCACAGGCCTTCTGTGATGAATCGGCTCAGACACCTTCTTCGGGATTTCAGAAGAAAAATATATGCCAAATACATTATGCCGAACATCGGTAAACCTCTGAAGCTGAAGGCGATACCGAAGGGACACATGACGATGATCAAGCAAGAAGACTGGGATCGCTTCGTTGAGTACACACAATCAGAGTAGTTTCATGTATAAATCCTCTACTCTGCAAACGTAGATTGATCGACTATATATGGTTAATGTTTTTTTGTTTAAATATAATGAAATGATTATAATGTGTGGTTAAAGAAAAAATCGGCTTCATCAAAGGGAGCTCGAGCAAAGAATGTTTTTGATCATCACACGGGACGAGGGGGTTATACCTACCTTAAAGAGAAACTGGTAATCACCGTCAGCTGCTTTCTCTCTAGTTTAATGATTTGTTGGTTATGTGTCTAATGCATGACCGTCAGCTGCTTTCTCTTGAATATTTTACAAGGTCAAAAAGAAGAAAATTGAACCGGATGAGATCCCCGATCGTGCATTAATGTGGATGAAAGAAAGGGAGGACAAAGATGGTGCATACAAGAATGCTGTTGTCGAAGGCGTGGCAACCAAATTAGTATGTGTTAGTATTAAACTTTTTAAATCATGTTAAAGTCAATTCATTGCCTTATATTGGTGTCAAAAAAACTTGAGTCTGTATAACTTGTCTCAACACTTGATGTGGATACATAAGCGTGTTACTAGCGTATTAGAATATTTATATATGTTTTTGTACATAAGCGTGTTAAAAGTGTATTAGAATATTTGTTTTCTTGCAGGTTCAGCATGAGGAGCATATCGCCTCCGGAGCCCTGGCACTTGAACCGTGCACAGATGTCGTCACCTTAGTGCTTGGCAAAGAGAAAAATGGGATTATAAAAGGGATTGGGTACGGATTGACAACATTTAAATATTGGGGTGTGAGTCGGGTAAAAGGCTCGTTTAAGCAACGAATTGCCCAACTTGAGTATGAGGCGGTGCAGAGAGATGAAGTGGTGAACAGGTTAACGACTCTACTTGAATCCACGAATGCTATGCTAGCAAGCCGTGAGAAGGAACAGTTAGCATTTGAGGCCAAGTTCAGACATCTCGAAGGATTGTTGTCGCAAATGTCGGCAAGTCAAGTAAGTGACGTATGCTACATATTAATTAATGCATTTGACATACATAATTGGCACTGTGTAGGTAAATCCTGTTCCCAACCAGGTTGGTTCTAACCAAAGTACTAGTGCTGTGGCGCAAAATAAAATGTCAGCACCAGTAAGTATCTGACAGTTTCTTTGTTTATTACAACTTTCCATGTGATTTTTCATTTTCCATAACCTAATAAATTGATTTGTAGGCCATTTCTGTGGGAAACATCTTAACCTCAGGTGAGGCTGTGCAACAAGAATCCGCTTCTCAGGTAAGCATTTGACAGTTTGATTGATTTGTATTAATAATTAACTTTCCATGTGAGTGTGCTGATTTTGCTTAAGTTAATTGTAGGCCAAGTCTGTGGATAAAATAGTTGTCGAAACGGTACCCACTCCCCATATCGCGACATTAAGTATTTGACAATTTCAGTACTTTTTATAATTCGTTTCCAATGTGAGGGTGCTCATTTTCTATTACCGAATTGCAGGCCAAGTCTGTGGAAAAAAATGTTGACCAAACGGTAGTCGATCTCCATAGCGCGACATCAATAAGTATTTGGCAATTTCAGTTTTGATATTTTATAACCTAATAAGTCTAACAATTCCAATTTCTTTTATATTACCAATGAAGCCTGAAGAGAACAATGTTGACCAAGCATCAACACAACTACACCACACTCCGGATAGTAACGGCTCGAAAAAATTTTCAGTAAGTATGTGGCAATTTCAGTTTTTCCTTTAATTATTGATTGATTCATTGAATGGTTTTTAGGTAAAATGGAGAAGCCGTAAAAGAAAAATTGATGTATCTACGGATGAAGCTTCCCCACCTGCTGAAATAAATGTATGTACTGCGCGAAACATTGTTAATTTCCCACCAACATGGGTATGTACTTATATATTGACTTCAACTAAGCCATCTTAATTTCACATGCTTGTTTATAGGTGTATGAGTGTCGTTTGTGTGTGCATGACAAGCGTAACAAGGCGGCAAATGGTGCAGTTCATTGGTCACCGGTTCCACAACAGTTGCATGGAAAAGCAATCCCGGAGGGTTGCTATAAAGTTAGTATTGATGAAGCCATAAAGAAACAAGCAATTATTCCTTGTGAGGCAGGTGAAATTACGACTGTTGGCAACGCAATGGTACTTTTGTTGCTTGGCCAGAATACCTAATCTTATGTGACCAGGAGGTTTGTTCCCTTTTAACTTAACCGAACAAATATCTATGTTCATTTTCATTTAGTTTAAAAAATGAACACTTGTGTACATTTATGTTCGTTTGTTTATAATCTAAAATAACGTAATTGAACAAAGATAAAAGAACATAAACGAACTTCCCGCCGAAAGGTTCACGAACAGTTAAACGACCGTTCGGTTCATTTGCAGGCCTACTATTTTGTTCTATTCAATTACAAAATACGACATTTATTATACATATTTGTTTTTCATATTCTGTTGTTCTAGCAACCACCACTCCCATCCCCAAAAGAACCAGACAGAGGTGGCAAGAAGGCAAAGGCAAAGTACATAACGATAGACAGGGTGACCAAACAGAAGACAAGGAGCAGTGCCAAGAAAACCGACGCCTTAGCTAGTATATAGGTAGTCCTTATATTTGTATATTGTAAGATATTTTTCATATACATTTGATTAAGTGAATATTATTGTTAATATAATTTGTTTCTAATTTTGTTTTGTCATGCTTGCTTATAGCTGTTTTATATTACTGCACAAAAAATAAAAATAATTATATATTGCCTAATTACACACAATTTGGCCACATAGAACACATTAAATAGGTATGGCGAAAAGCAAGACAATAGCTACACCTGAAATTACAAAAATTAGAGTCTATAAATGACCATTAGCCACAACAAAAACATTTTTGTGTGACGAAAGGGTACCAAAAACATTGGCCACTCTTTCATCAGTTGGTTTTTGTTTGTGTGGCAGAACGAGATCAAACGTCATTGGAAAAATCACTATATGCGACGAAGAGTATGATAATAGCCATACTTTATATTACAAAAGCATTATGTGTGACAAACGGTAAGAAAATGGCCACACCACAAACTACAAAAGAGTGTTTGAGTGGCAACTTTACATTTTTAGCCACATTGACAATAACCTCAAGTGTCTATATGATATGTTTGGCCACACAATACATCACTATGTGTGACGAAAAGTTTGGCAATAGCCACACTTTTAATTAGAAAAAGTATTATGTGTGAATGACCACAATATAATCTACAAAAGAGTGCTTGAGTGGCAACTTCACATTTTTAGCCACATTAACAATAACCTCCAATGTCTATATGATATGTTTGGCCACACAGTACATCACTATGTGTGACGAAAAGTTTGACAATAGCCACGCTTAATGCGTGACAAACGGTAAGACAATGGCCACATCACAAACTACAAAAGAGTTTTTGACTAGCAAGTTCACATTTTTAGCCACATTGACAATAACTTCTAGTGTCTATATGATATGATTAGACACACAATACCTCACTATGTGTGACGAAAAGTTTGACAGTAGCCACACTTTAAATTATGAAAAGCATTATGTGTGACAAACGGTAAGACAATAGCCACAATATAATCTACAAAAGAGTTTTTGACTAGCAAGTTTACAATTTTAGCCACATTGACAATAACCTCCAGTGTCTATATGATATTATTAGCCACACAGTACCTCACTATGTGTGACGAAAAGTTTGACAATAGCCACACTTTAAATTACGAAATGCAGTATATGTGACAAACGGTAAGACAATAGTCACACTATAATCTACAAATGAGTGTTTGAGTGTCAAGTAAACATATTTAGCCACTTTTAATGTAATATCTAGTGTCTATATCATATAATTAGCCACTCTATTATTAAATTTAAGTGACCATTTCTTTGCTATATCCACACGGTATAGGTCACAATGCAAGCTTAACACAACCCTTTTGGCCACATTAATATAAAATTCATGTAGCTGAAACATGAATTCATGTGGCTATGTACGTGCAATAGTCAATCATAGTAAATTGTCATGTGGTCATTTTCTACCGTTTAGCCACACTTATTGTAGAGGCTTCTTGATGGCCAACAACTAATGCATGTACCCTTTAGCCGCACTTATTACCACATAAGGCCACTAAAAACTCTATGTGGCCATATCATACCCACGGTGTCGCGACCTTTGGCCACATATGACCTGAACCAAATGTGTGTGGCTAAAGGCCTACGGCCACACTTTTTCGTGTGACCGAAGGTCAATTTTCACGTAGTGTGCGTGAAAAGACAAATTTTCCCATGGGCCACCAATTTTTGACGGAAGAAACTAACGGGCTAGACTGCTGAATCCGATGTGCAACACAAGGACGCGGAAAGTGCTTATCTCTTAACAATTATTTTAACATAGCCAACTGATATCTTCACATTAATTACTTGATATCAAATCATTAATTAATACAATATATTCGGTTGTAAGAAAAATAATATAAATAGAGGGACTAGTACAATAAACATTTAGTTAGCCTAATTCAGTTCAACAAAGAAACCTCCTTCTCATCAGCTTCCGTGGCGATCTTCCGCCATTAAAACCCAAGCTATGAACCCCTCATTAGTCGTCAACCCACCATATAATGGAAAATACCAATGCCAAAATCAAGAACACTCGATTTCTTCCATGATGTTCACGGTATTATAATCATGCAATCATGTACTTTTTACTACTTTATTCTAGCTACAACAAAGTATTAATCCAATACAAGATTGCATGATCATAATACCGTCAACAGCAAGGGGGAAATTGAGACTACGGAAAAGAGAATTCAACATCAAACGGGGCGTGCTAGCTTGTTGCAACAAAAAGACAAGGAGATATCAAAAGCTTGTTATACCAGAGGGCTAGATATCTCAAAGTGTATAATTTAATATTTATGTATTCTAGAAGGGTCAAACATGTTAACATGTCAAATTAGGTTATATTGAAATGGTGTTTTAAGAAACCAATACCATTTTTTCAATTTAATCAATTGTTGTTTGATAATACTTATTCCATCCATCAAACATCAAAAACAAGAATAAGGGTATTTAAATCTTAATTTTTTGACAGAATTACAAATTTTATCCTTTAAAAAAAGCCAAATTACGGTTCGTGTCCTTTTTTTAGTTTCTTTGCAGACGGTGTCTTTTAAACATTTTTTCATACACGTTATGTCCTTTACGCTATCTGGGTTAAAAAACTCAGTTAAATACCCTCACGTGAGGCACATGTGAGGGTATTTTGGTCTTTTCAACGGAGTGGTTCAAATATATTTAATATTAATATATTTAATAATTAATATTTATAAAATAAACTCTCTCTCTCTCTCCAACCCATCTCCATCTCATCTCTAATTCATCTTCTTCTCCATTCCACCTCCAAACTCTTTCTTCTTCCACCACTCTCCCAGCCACCATCACCACCGCCACCACCTGCAACATGAGTCACCATCACCATCTCCAAACTCTTTCTTCATCTCCAATCCACCTCCAACATGTGTTACCATCTCTGTGACCACCATTAGATTCGACCATCGCTTATCTCGACCACCCTGCAACACCAAACGGCTTAGAACCCACAAACCCAGATCCGACGAACGACTATCAACCCACAAACCATATCCAAACTCCGACGAACCCAGATCCGACAAACCAGATCTAAACTCCGCCGGTATCTCTGCCGCCATCGTCAACCACCCATCTAATATCCAACCTCCTACTCCCCAATATCCAACCTCCCACTCCCCACCGCCGCCGTCAACCACCCATCTACAACCACCACCACCCGGTCAACTCTCCATTAAACCTCATGGTCGAAACCCGGCCACCACCACTACCGGATTGTAACATCTCGAATTTTTCATATTTGTATTCGTTTAAGTTTAAACCAATTCGGGAACACAATTCGGATCTTTCGAACTATTTAAAACTTGTATTTATTGGTATTTAACTTGGTAAAAATTATTTTATAATTTCATAATTTTCATTTTTGCCAATAGTTCTTAAAAACCCTTAAAATCAGCTAAAACGGCTAAAAAATGCATTTATAAAAGTACAGGGACTATTTTTGAGCCAAATCTCAAAACTTATGCCCCAAGATAAGTTATATAATATTATAGAATGTCCATTTTCTTACCTTAAATATTAAAAACGAATTTTTATTATTAATTGGTTCGATTTTGTTATTAATTGATCATTTTGTTTCCTAATTCGTTTTTAGCATGCAAATCACTTATTTTAGGCATAAATCGGGTGAATTAAGCTCCAGAAAAACTAATACAACTAAAATACATGTCCATGTACATAAACCCTTGATAAAGAATGAAATTTACAGCTTATAACATTGATTTAATCATTAAAGACCCATTCAGTTCTTAAACGAGTAAGTTACCATATTCAGATCGATTTAGTGTATCTTATATAAACATATCATTATTTCTCTACCACAAATCATCCCTAAACCCTAAAACACTACTCTCAGCCGTCACCCTCCTCTGACCCTCCTCAAACTCTTCGATTTTTGCTTATTGGTTGAAGATGCGTTCATAACCGGTTGACTTTGCATACGTATGGACCTTTGACTCATCATTTCCGTTGATTCTTTCACTTTCTGGGTAAGTTGTAAACATAGAAATCATTCATATATATTCCCTAGTCAATAACGTTCAATCAATTTTGGTGGTTGAAGGGTGTTGACTGATCAAATCGTTTAAAACTCGTTAAAGAGTAAAATAGTTAACTAGTTTGACTTAATGTTTTCTCATCTACTGACCAAAACCCGACTTCCGACTCGCTGTTCGGAATTTGGTCAGTACTAGCTCGCTTAAACATTTAATTCGACATAACTAGAGTTCTACTCATCCGTTTGGATTGATTCCAGTGGCATTAATTTCGTTTTTATTTATAGTTTCATATCACAAAGTTTCAGGTTCTGATAAGTCATATCGTTTGACACATATTGGACGACTTGCTTATCCGTTTACTCGTTTATTCTTAATTATACTCGCTTGCCTTTAATCTAAGGTGAGTATTTCACTCCCCTCTTTTACTTATTTTAACCGTTTTGGGGACATATGTGTTCATAGATATTTTTATATTATATAGTACTCAACCGCAACTGTTTATCCTTGTGTGTTTATCAGTTTTCCTAACTTGCTATTTGCTTACTTGCTTTATTTGAACGTTATTGCTTACTTCGGCAACCGATGTCCATTTTTATGGTGCGGTTTAGTCCTTGCTTGGTAGCCAATGTCCATTTATATGGATTGGTTGAGCCCTTTCTTTATGGTTTGCTTTCTTTATAGTTGTTTGATTGTTATGTGCTATGACTTATCTGTATATCTCACAGGAACAGTTTGCAATTTTACTTATTATTATATAGTGTCTCAACTCTGGTGTTATACTCACTCAACATTGTGTTGACAAAACCTATTGTATTTTTAACGCATATGCAGGTTATCGTGTGATGTGATTCTCAAGCTTGTATTTGAAGTAAACTTAGGTTGCATGCTAGAGAAGAAGATACAAGAATTAGAATATTTGATTTTGTTTTACTTGATTAAATTTAATTTATGTACTTTGGTTAATTTTGATGTAAATGATTATTTAATTAAATCTAATAGATATTCCCACCTTTAATATTGCATGATAGTACCTTGAGAGCTGTGACAATCAGTTCACGCCCCGACATTTCCGCTGTAGGTTGGGGTGTGACACGGATCCGGCCACCTCCAACCCATCCACCACCACCGAATCCGGCCACCTCCAACCCATCCACTGCCACTGTTTTGAATAGCCATGGCAATCAATCACCCACACACGTATTACAAGAAGAACAAGCAGTAGGAATTAGGGTTTCGATTTGTCTCAGATATAACGAAGAGAAAAAAAAAACATCCCAGATCTAGTGAACAAGAAGAAGGATGGTTGTTGTTGTGGATGAGAAGAGACGGCGACGGTGTGGACGGCGATGGCGGCGGCGATTGTTGTGATTCTAGTGGTGGTGATGAGTTCGGCGGGTTGTTTAGGGTGGATTTTCTCAGCCTGTGATGGAGAATTGGTTGGTGAGATTGGATGAATAATGTTTAGGGTTGATAATGGTGTGTGGATAGAGATTGATGATGGTGATTGAAGAAGGTGTAGTTATGTTATTATTATTGTTATTATTATTAATATGATTATATGAATTTGTTTTGAAAAGACTAATATGCCCTCACATGCGTCTCACGTGAGGTTATTTAACTGGGTTTTTCTAACCCAGTTAGCGTAAAGGACATAACGTGTATGAAAAAAATGTTTAAAGGATACCGCCTGCAAAGAAACTAAAAAAAGGACACTAACCGTAATTTGGCTTTTTTTAAAGGACAAAATTTGTAATTTTGTCTAATTTATTTATCGAACATCCTATATATACAATTCAATGGGTTGTGTTTGGAACTATACTTATAATGGCAACGTCGTTTCCTTTTAGCTCTAAAACAACAGTATTAACAAGTTTGATGTCTTACAAATAAACCCTCCTATATACATAAATATTACAAAATGCACTAAACATGTTTTGAGACTTTGACATAAATGGCCCTAAACTTTACATGTGAGGGATAAATGGTAACAGGTGAAACGCCGATTACTTAAAGCGATTGCTAGTCTTTGGATACAAGTTTGAACCCAATGACGGAGGTAGCAGGGAGCCGGAGAAGAATTTTGGTTAAAAGGTCGTTGTTCGAACCAATCAAATTTGCAGATGGAGACGATTCATCATCAGAATTTGTTTTTAGGATTTTGACTCTTACCGTTTTTTGTGGTGGGTTTAGGAGAGAAGAAGGGTTTATAAGGTGGGTTTTAATGGTTGAAGATCGCCATGGAGGCTGATTAGTACGAGATATCGGTGTAAACTTTTCCAAAATGAATTAGTTTAACTTAGTTTTAGCTTTTTTCCTTTTCCTTTTTTTTATAGTGACAATTTTTATGTATTAATTGAAAATTAATTTTACGTTAGATTTCAAATTTGTAGTAATGAGGTCTTGGCGTCATTTGAGATAAGTTTGTATTGTGGACATACAATTTGTTTGATAGCTAACAAACTATCCCGAATGATCACTCAACATCTCATTCACATTCAAACATAAATGGTTTTCATAATACAAATAAGTTTGTATTGCAGACAATTTTTTTGATGAAACACTAGCCCCATAAAAACATACACTTCTAATCAACACCATGAAAAGGAGTTCTTGGGTTTATCATACGGGACATACAAGTCGCGAACAAAAGGACCGGGGGAGATCGAACCGTTGATGTACAGGAGGATGAAATGAGGGTCATTTAAAAGCGATCGTCAATGTTTAGATACAGATTTGAACCGAATGATGGAAATAATTGGGAGACGATGATGGATCTCTGTTAATACATCGTCGTTGGATCTAATCATAGCTCTAGAGAGTATCTATTGATGATCAAAACGACAAAATAAGATGTATATTAAAGCACTTGCCACAACTTTTTGTATCACTACTTAGAATATAGTTAGTAGATTCGTTATTTTATCCAAGAAGTTTGAAAGACACAACGATGAAAATAAACAAAATACACAATGATCTTAATAAAAATTGAAAAAAAAATCTAAAAGCTAGAAATTGAAAAACGAAAACTTAAAATCTAATATTGTAATTTTTGACGAGACGGTTCCAATGATGTAAGTAAGTTCAATCGGAGTCCATTTGATATCCTTCCTAATTTTAGAAGTCTACGTATTTGTACCCAACCATAATAATCAAACTTCCTAGTTTGTTATTTAATCATTTTGCTATTTACATTTTGTAATGACTTGTTTTATTTTTTAACGTAGTTTTGTTTGGATTTAATATATATATATATATATATATATATATATAGTTTGTTACGTTTATTAAATTTTTAAACTTTCGGGCTCTTTCAATTAAGAAGCGTAGTTTTTTTTAAATTTTTAACGAATCGAACATAAACAAACACGAACGAGTTGATTTTTTTAAACGAATAAACATGAAAACATATATTTGTCTTATGAAAAATGGACGGTTGATGTAGTTGACAGTGGTGGTTTATGCATGAGAGGGAAGGCTGGTGATGATTGTCACACCCCAACCTAAGGCGGAAATGTCGGGGCGTGAACTGATTGCTACAGCTCTCAAGGTACTATCATGCAATATTTAAATGACAATATCTATTAATTAAATTCAATTATCAAATAAATCAAATACAAACAAGTACATAATTCATACAACAATACAAATTTTATATTTCTTGATTAAAATATCCTTCTAACTAAATTCTTCACTAAGTCTTCACCAACCTGCATTAAATTCTACGATAACCTGCATATGCGTATAAAATAGAATATTTGTCAACAACACATGTTGAGTGAGTAAAACACAAGTTTAAGACATAACAATAATAATATATAGTAAATAAAGAAAGATGCAAACTGTTCATGTGAGAATAAACAGTTAAGCCAAAGCACATACACAAATAATCAACCATAAAGAAAAGGCTCAACCAATCCCTATAAATGGACATTGGTTACCAATAAAGGACTAAACCGTTATCATAAAAATGAACATCGGTTGCCGAAGTAAGAAAATAGCGTTCAAACAAAGCAAGTAAGCAAATAGTGTTCAAATAAAGCAGGTAAGCAAATAGCAAGTTAGGCATAAACCGATATACACACAAGGATTAACAGTTGCGGTTTTGAATACTAGGTAATAGTTAAATATATAAGATACGCACATGTCCCCAAAAGGTTTAAAAATAAGTAAAAAGGGGAGTGATTACTCACCTTAGCAATAAGCAAGAGATAAACGAATGTGGTAAGAACTGTAGTAAACAAGAGTCACACTCTTCGGAAGTTATCAACGAGAAATCCTAAGTAACAATAGTTGTGGAATAAATATGAATTGAATAAAGAGTCTAAAACGAAATAGAGGTTCGGGATTGGTGATCAAGCGCGTTCTTGCGAAAGTCATATATTAAAAAGATTTATTATTAATTTTATTATCGAAGTTTTACCGTAAATAATATGATTTAATTATATAAAGTACTTAAAAAACACTTAAATAAATATTTATAATACTTTATAGTTTATATAAAGAGATTTGTTTTAAATAATTAATTTAAGCTAAAAATACTTTTAATGTATTTATATATATTTTCACCATTAGATGAGATTTCTTTTAAATAAATATTGTAAAAAATAAAGGATAATTAGTAACTAATAACATTTATATAAAATATGATCCTTTATAAAATACTTGTTAATTAACAAGATTACATCAAATATGTATTTTAGATTAAGATTTTTTTTAAATATTAAAAACTTTATTATAAAAACATTTATTGATTTCTAATACTAATATACACACACACACACATATATATATAAATATAAATATATAGATATATCCATGGTTATAAACAAGGTTCGGAACAACAACGAGTTATTATGTAGGTTTTTAATATAATATTGATTATTTATTGTATTTATAATAATTATAATATTAATTTACTGATTTTAAAAGAGTTTCTATAACATAAATGATGTTTTAAAAAAAAACAATCTCACGCATCATGATTTCCATGCGAGAACTTCAATAAGTATGTTCCGGACCATAATTATTTAGATCATCAGATGATCCACATGATCTGTCTTATCGTGTGGATTTACAAAAACGTTTGAAAATATAATTTCAATGAAAGTATTTTTAGGAAAAGAATTATAAGTGAGACATCATTTAAATAAACAAAAGTTTATAGTCTGGTTATTTAAAATAGGAAGTTTTATAAAACAACCCTTCGAAAATTTTTAACTCTACTCGAGAGACATAATAATAGAAAATCTTATTAGTACTTCAATAATTCGTAAAACGTTAATTCAAAATTTATTTTAAGCAGTCGATACAAGGCAGAAAATTCAAATTCAAGTAAGTTATAATACGACGAGTAGCAAAGTTTTTCAGTAGCTTAAATCTTCAGTCGCGCGTGACTTGGAACCTTGAATCTTGAGCATCTTGGGTGATTTGATCCATGAGGGCTTAAGCAGTCATGGTAGATTGATTCGGCATTGCTTGAATAACTTGAGCATGAACGATTTGCAAGATGGTGGTTTGATTAGAGTAGGTTTGGTAAACTTGAGCTTGCGGTGCATAATCTGATAAGTTTGGGTTAAGTATGAGTGATCTTGCTTGACGAGAGGAGCTTGAAGGACGAGGGATTGACATGTTTGGACTTTATGGGTAGTGTAGTAGGGCGTAAATATAGTTTGAACTTGAGTAGTTTGGATAATCTGAGGGCACATATCGCGGAAAGGATTAGGGTCTCCTGAATGGTAGCAAGTACGGGTAGTAGGGGCATCATATTGAGCATGAGGGGTAGGCGGTGTAGGGCAAGTGTATGCAAGGATGATCGAAGCGATTACATTGGGTGCAAAAACAACATGAGGATTGAGTCGAATGATGAAGGTTACTAGTGGGCAATACGAGTGAACACTAATGGAGAGTTTCTTGCTCGGGATACTTTGATTTTGTTGAGGTTGATAATTGATTTGATTAACAACATATTTATTATACATAGACTTGCGCTTGTTGTTGTCACAAGGATGAGTAGGGGTAAATGAATTAATATTTCAATCAAGGAAGTTAATGAACAAGTTTAAATTGGTTGTATTAATGTTTTGAATTTGAGTTTATCTTTTAGAGGTTGCAGCAGTTGACTCATTGGGTATACACGCGTTGGTCATGAGAACTAAACGATTGATGTCGAGGAGGACAATGATTTCTCAGATGAGACATTCTATGAGGACCAAAAATAAAAATTTATAAGATGAAAGATTGGTTGAGGAAATCATTTAAATAATACAAGTTTAATTGTTTTATAATAACTTTGCTTTTAAGAAATTGGGGATTCGTGTCGTATCATGAGGAATGAAGATTAAAGTTTATTAGGTATGGGGTATATAGCGTAAATAGTGTTTAGATAATGTAGTCAATATGATTAAAGTGTGATGATTACACGAGAAGATAGGTCAGTTTAAAAATTTAAATTTTTATTTAATTAAGTTTACAATAAACTAACGAATTATATTTGGGTTTGGTGGCACCATGACCCGCAAAAATTATTATTTGATAATTAAGGGTTATTTCACAAATAAATAAGATGTTATAACCTTTTTCAAGGGCTATCCGGTTTGGTGACACTCATAACCTGTGGAAATTATTGTTTGATTATGAAATATATTCACAAATAAATGACATGTTATAATTCATTTAAGAACTATCCCGGTTTGGTGTGGCCCATACCCTCGGATTCGGGTTAAACGTTTAAGAAGACTCAAATCACAAATCAAAATATCTGGTGGCTTGAGAGAGGGTGATGAGCAACCAAAAAGTCACACAATAGGATTTTTTTGATAGACATTCATATAGATAAATAGATGATAGCCTTTAAAGCTTATTTTCCTTTTCTTATTTTATCACATGGTCAAAAACTACACGCTAATTTTGAAGATATTGGAATATTCTATATTTAATTCTCTAACGAAACGTTAATGTCGTAGCCTTATTCCAAATCTTTGCTTTCGGAGAAACTCAGTCGTCTCTAGAAAAGGTTTTGTGATTTCGTCGAGAATGGATAGGGGCTCGATAACTCATAGATTTTGCCTCACAATCGTGCGTTGCATGATCTCTTGAAGCAACTTTGGATCAATCTTCATTGCTATTTTCCGGTAACAATTCAAATTATATACAAGTCGATAATTATATTGATAATAAAACAATTAATTTATGTGTGAAAAGACAATTTTGCCCATGACCCCACCAATTTTTGACAAAAGAAACTAATGGGGTTAGACAGCTGGATCCGTTGTATACCACAAGGACGCAAAAAGTATTTTAACCCTTAACAATAATTTTAGCGTAACTAGTTGATAACTTCGCATTGATTACTTGATATTTGATCATTAATTAATGAAATATATTTAGTTGCAAGAAAAAATATATAAATAGAGGGATTAGTACAATAAACTTTCATTTAACCTGTCAGCCGTCAACCCACCACATAATGGATAATACTAGAGCCAAAATCAAGAACACTCGATTTCTTCCCTGATGTTAATGGTATCAAAGTGAAATCATGTAATGATTTACTACTCTATTATAGCTACAACAAAGTAATAGGCCGTTACAAGATTACACGATTATGATACCATTAACGTCAAGGTAGAATTTGAGACTACAGAAAGAAGGAATGCTTCGGTCTTGAACACCAAACTGGGCGTGCTAGCTTATTGCAAACATAAAGACCAGGGTATATCGAAAGCTTGTCATACCGGAGGGCTAAATATGTCAATGTCTGAAGTATGTTTAGTGTATTATTTAATATTGGAAAATTGGTTTTTATTGGTCCTGACTATTGCCTTTTGGTCATCACCTGTCCCAACTAACGAATTGGTCACTAATGGTCCCAACTTTTAATGTATTTGTTTCAAATGGTCCGCGGCTAACAGAATCTTAACGCCGTTAGTTTCAGGTCGCCGGAAAAACATTTTTGGTCGGGAAAGTCAATTTTTTTGCCGGAAAACACCACCTGAACACTGCCACAACTACCAATTGACTCACCACCAACCAACCACCATCACTTAAGCACCATCAACTTATTCCGACGATGGTTCTAGGGTTCCGGCTACCTCAATAATTGAGACTTTTACTAGAAAAAGGTTCTCAAAGGTATGATACAAAGTTACCATAATGTTTGGGACAAAATTGATGAGTTTTCGGGAAAAAATGTGTGGTTTCCGGTGACCTGAAACTAACGACGTTAGAATTCTGTTAGTCGCGGACCGTTAGGAACAAATACGTTAAAAGTTGGGACCGTCAGTAGCCAATTTGTTAGTTGGGCCGACAATGACCAAAAGACGATAGTTGGGACCAATAAAAACCAATTTTCTTTAAAATTTTAATTTATTTATCGATCATGTTATCTATACAATTCGACAGGTTGTGTTTTGAACTACATGTCTGATGGAGACGTCGTATCCTTCTAGCCATAAAATGACATCACGTGTATTAACAAGTTTGATGTCTTACAAATAGGCCTTCCTATTTAGATAGATATTAAATAATGCACTAAACATACTTTATACTTTGATACTTTGACATATCTAGCCCTAGACTTTACATGTGAGGGATTAATGCTAACAGGTGAAACTTCGTCACTTAAAATTGAATGCTAGTTTTTGGATCCAGATTTGAACCCAACCATGGAGGTAGCAGGGAGCCGGGGAAAGATTTCGGTTAAAAGGTCTTTGTTCGAACCAATCAAATTTGTAGACGAAGACGATTCTTCATCAGGGTTTATTTTTAGGGTTTTCTTGATTTTGAGTCTTACGATTTTTATGGTGGGTGATGAGTGAAGATGGGTTTATAAGGTGTGTTTTAATGCTTGAAGATCACCATGGAGAGATTTTGGTGTAAACTTTTCCGAAATAAATTAGCTTAACTGAATTTTAGCTTTTATTTCTTTTTTCTGTTTCAAAACGAAATATTTTTGTATTAATTGATGAATTATTACACGTTTAATGCTTTTTTATATATACTATCTTAAATATTTTATACTAATATTTTAGTGTAATGTTTTTTTTAAATATAATTTATTAAATGTAATGTAATATTTTTAAGCGAAACACTGTAGAATAGTATTAAGTTTCAAGTTTGTTTCAATTAAGTCACTCATATTAGCTTTTGTCTCAATTAAACCACTCAACTTTCATTTTGTATTCTAAAACGAGGGGAACAACTGCTATATTAACCTAAATGGCATGTTAAAAATGTAAAAATATTGGTTTTAATGACGTTTTAGTTATTTATAAACCTATAATATGAAGGTAAAAATGATAGTATTAGAACACTCATTGAAGATTGAGTGACCTGTCTTAGACAAATCTGAAAGTTAATTGACCTAATTGAGATGCAATGAAAGTTGAGTGACTTATATGAGACAAAATTGAAAGTTTTGTGACTTAATTAAGACAAAATACGGATGACTTAATTGGAACAAACCTTAAACTTGTTTATTATTCTTCAAAGTTGTTCCTTTAAATATATTAAATGTTTTGTTTTTTAAAATTTAGTTACATTAATAACTTTAATAATATAAAACTATTATTTTATTTGAATAAGGAAGGAAACAAATTGAGTAGTATTTTATTTGATAGAGTGAAACAGATTGGGATGTGATGTGGACACTACTCACGTGACATGATATTTTTTAATTACCTTTTTCGTATAGCGGTAAAATTTAGGTATCACTTAATTAACCATTAATTATCAATATTACATTATAATACATATTGACAACCTTTCATCTCCTACTTTTTCTCTTATGGGAAGTTTGTATATTTAATGTTGGATTGAATGCTACCTTCAATTCCATTCATTGCTTTGTCATTATCACATTCGTTGCTTGAGTCATTAAATTTTTCATTTGAATGCAACAGATGAATACTTTACCCTTTCCATCTACCCCCTATTGAATCCCAGATCCGTTTTAATTGAAGTCTACTTTAAGACCTCATCTTCAATTCCCAAATCACATCTACGGATTCTAGGGTTTGCCTCCATTAGTTCAGTTTCTTATATAAAATGTTTTCCTTTAATGTATAAACGCATCGACCGAATTTCTATTGTATCCCGCCGCAACGCGCGGGCTCTATCATTATTAATCATAATTGCCGTTCAAATTAAATAAATAATGAGTTAATGCATATCAATTGATTATGATAAATTAATTATTAATTTAATTACCATAATCTATGGAGTAATTGTACATCATGGTGTTACTATATGCATTAACAAATACAAAATAGTTACAAAAAATCACATATAGAAATTTTAAACACACTTAAAATTTGTGATCATTGATGCTAGAGGTGGTGAAAAAGATGATACATTCGTGGTGTTACAAATTTTTTGAGGAAGATCATAAAATACAGTTTACCTTGTTGCTATACTTACTATACCTTATGAATTCTTATTAAGTTGTCATGTTACATGTTGCTATGTTTATTAGAGTAAGACCAATAGTAGATCATGAGTATAGTACCTAGAAAAACACCAAGTTTGTCTCCTTTAAAACGTGTTAAAACCAAGTTTTCAGGGCTGGCCCATAGGAGGTCGAGGAGGGGGACCAACCCAGACCCACTATATTGAGAGGCCCGTAATTGTTTAAAAAAATTATATATGTTTTTAATTTACAACAAAAAAGGATACAAAATAACTCCATGGTGCAATGGAAAGATTTTTAATGTACATAATCAATCAAATGTTTTGAGTTTAATTCTTATTGTAGTGGTCTTGTTTTTTTAATAAAAAAAAACTTTCTTTTTGTTTTATATGATTAAAATGTCCCACCGTAGGTGTTTTGTTCTTTATTTTATGTTTTATACGAGTCATTTTAATAACTTTTTTTTTCTTTGATTCATATTGGGCATTGAAAATGCAACTCAAAATATGATTTTAGTGGCTTTTTTATACTTGCACCATGCCTCAAAATTTTAAATGATTCTCAGAAACAGCCGTGCTAGTTTTTGCTGTTTACAATGTGCTTGTGTGTTGTTTTTGTCTAGATTTCTTCACCGTAACCGCTCGTGCAAGTCTCGTGCTATAGTTTTCCAAAGCTACATATTCAGTCCTCCAAACTTAATAGCTTGCTGAAACTGAACCAAACTTCTAACTATGAACAAATTACCAACCAGCCCCTGAACTTGCTTATTACCTAAACTGCTTACTCAACAAAAGTATGAATTTGACTTTAATCTCCTACACTTAAATTAGATATGAGTTATCTGTGTCAGTGCCTAATTTGAACAAGATGCTGAAACGCCACTTACATAAAAAGAGCGTAGATGCATTCTTGGATTCGAAGAGAGCAAGATTCATATTTTTCGAGAGAACGTGGCGTGGTTAGAGAAAAACAAGAGTTTCAACTTTATGCAATACTTCATACTTGGTCTATTTATAGCCTTAAAGGGGAATTAATCATAACGAGAGTAACCATACTACTAACCTACAAAAGAGTTACTAAATCACATATAATAGTTTGGTTACATACAACTAGGTAAATAGTAGTACTATATATAATATAACGCGTTACAGGGACGCATTCATGAATATGAAGGGATGGGTTTCTAAATAACAACTATAAAGGATGCACTTGTGGTATGTAAAGAACTACTAAATCTCTTAAAGGCCCTTTAAAACAACACTTAATCTGCTTTAGTTCCATATATTATAATTACTAATGGAGTCTAATATATATAACCAGACCAATATGTTCATTGTATAAACAGGACTGAACAATTATAAAACAAGAATCAGATTCTTATGTTCTTGAAACCCAAAATCCATTTGTTGATATGTATTGTTCTTGATTATTGATTAATATCTGTGCCAACAATTAGCACTAGCTAGTCATGCCATTTGAATTGTGAGTAGCGGGTCATGATCTTTATTAGTTTTATTAATTGTACTTCGCTAGTCGTTAGTACTTAGTAGGGGTACTCGTGTTATGATTAATTTCCATGTTAGTCTATAAGCAGGCCAAGTATGTTTTAAATAATATGCGTGATTTGAGTTATAGACACTCTTTTAATCTCTGAAACTCTTTTGTTCCCCACTTCTTGTTGCTCCAGTTAATTCTTGTCTTTCTAGCTTTCTTGCACGCGTTCTAAGCTTCCGAATATTGTTTCATCGAAGTCACATTAAACAAAACATGTTGTAAAAATGTCTCGAGTTAGTAGTTCCAAATACTTAATGGCTAATAGAGTACGAAACGAATTGAAATATTTCATCAAACACGAAACCAAGTCAATGAAACATTATAACAGACATCGCACTTGCATATTATATCAGACATGTAACGGAGAGAAAATAATAAAAATAAAAATGAAACAGCAACTCAGATTCAATTAATCATACATAGGGAGATTTCTTTGGGCTGAAACTTTAAAACCGGATTGTCGTTTAGAATGAAGTTATAGATTGGATATAGCGATGCACTTCTCCGCGTCCAATTCTAATAAGGTTATTAATGGTGGTCATATGCTTACCACTCTTATCCAGAATATTGTACCTTATGATCTTCTTTTTAATTTTCAACACCATAAATGCATCTTCTTCTTCTTCTTCTTCACCTCTAACAATATCAATTACTTCAAACTGGTTGTTGTGGATCATCTGAGGACAAACGTCCGGAAGATCATGAATCTCCACTTTGTACTTGACAAACCACCCCGAATGGTCCCTTGACATTTCGTACACAAGTCAATATATACGGGATCCATACTTGGCGGTACCCACCCAATGCAAATGGCCTCAAGATTCCCCAAAGTACAAATACGTGCTACGATAACCATAACGCCTCATAGGTTTCTCAGGGGACGGTATTGGCAACTCTTTTAGCTGTTCTAGATTAAGATCAAAGTACGATAGAATATTACGATCAGAAGGATGCCAGTAAACAGCCCCATTCCAATAAACTCCATTACCGAAAGGCGTATTATAAGAACTCTCGGAGAAATAACGGTTTAGATTCTTCCATTTCCTTGTGTCGGACGAGTATATTTGAATTTCGACAAGAACAAGATCTCTAGTAGGATATGGATATGAGAAAGTAATTCAAAATACTTTGTAATGTGGACAACTTGTCTGATGATACGCCAAACCAACAAAACGATCCATGTCACAAGAATAAACCAACGGGATGATCGCAAATTGCTTGGTGGTGGGATTGAACACGTAATACATACGATCGCGTACATGTCCTTGACGGCTACAACAAAGAAGTAAGCCATTACATGATTGCAGAATTCTGATACCATTAACATCAGGGTAGAAATCGAGACTATGGAAAGGAGGTGTGATTCGGTATTCACTCTCAAACGGGACGTACTTGTTGCGAATAAAAAGACCAGGAGAGATCGAAAGCTTGTCAATACAGAGAGTGAAACGCCGGTGGCTTAAACGCGATTGCCAATCTTTGGATAAACATTTGAACCTTAGAATGGAGGTAGCAGGGAGCCGGACAAGGATTTCGGTTAAAAGGTCGTTGTTCGAACCGATCAAATGTGCAGACGGACACAATTCATCATTGGAATACGTTTTTAGGGTTTTTCGGGTTTTCTTGATTTCGGCTATGGTATTTACCGTATTTTCCATTATGTGATTGAAGACTGAGGAAGGGTTTAGAAGGTGGGTTTAATAGAATTTTAGCAGTAATTAACCTTTTACTCCGTATATCTTTGTATTAAGTCACGATTGATTATTAATTTTATCTAATTAAGACTAAACTATCAATTGATTATGTTACATTTATTATTATTTCTTTGTATTAAGTCAAGATCTCTTTAATGGGAAATTCAAAATTTAAAGCCATTGTTTTCATGTAAAGTTTTTTTTTAATCTCTGTGATTTGGCAGCCTCACAACACACCATTTTTAAAAGTTCAAGTTGGTTGTGGATCGAGATGTTGAAGTGAAAAATTACCGTGTGCGTATGGGTTCTTTGTTAGTGATTTTAGTGTAATTGGGGATTAACTTGTTGATCAAGTTAATTGTAATACGAATCTAAATAAGTCAGGTGCGGGGTGCACACTTATTTCATCTTATTATAATTTGTACTTAAGTGCAAAGCCCCTAAGTCATGGGGGTTCCAAGGGGGCAACAGCCCCTTGGCGGGGGTCCGAGGGCAACGGCCCTGCTAGCAGGGTCCAAGGGGCGGCAGCCCCTTGCAGCATCCAAGGGGCAGCGCCCTTAGCTGGGGTTGAGCTGTCAGGTCAGCTTGTAAATTTTTTATTTCAGACATATGTTGCTTCATTAAAATTGTATTAGAAAAATAATTTATATTAATTTTCGTTACAAATTTAATAAATCAACAAAAGCGTATTTTCAGTTATATTAGATAACTGTTGTGATAACTGCAAAGCAATTTTCATTGTCCCTGTCTCAAAAACCCTAATATAATTTGTTTTAATCATACGATACAATTTCTGGTTCACATAACTCTCTCAAATCCATATATACTTGTTTCTTGCTTTCAAATCTGAGTTTTATTCGGTCAAAATATTTGGGAACCACAAATAATTTTGATCTGAAAGTGTTTCATGACTCTCGGAATTTCCGAAGATATACGATTTGAAGAAATCCTCGACATTCTTCTTTACGGGTATTTAAAATTTAGAGCTCTAACCTATGTAATTGTCGAACTAGAAAGCATAAAAGTTCGTCTCTTGGGTTGCATGGTAATAAAATTGGCTCCTAAAAGATTTACCTTCAACAAAGTGGCCGGCCGGATTAAATAGATTCCCATAAAGGTAATTTGTTTCGTATAGCAAGCTGTTAAGACAGGATTCCTACAAGTGGAAAACTAGCGAAACAAGGTATAACAAATTAATGTTCCAAACGTTTATGTTTATTGTGGAACTACAAGCGAATAGGTTAAATCATCTATTTCTATTAGATGTTTGATATTCCGATGAAGATTAACGTACTTCTTGCTCTCAAAAAGGGTCTACAAACGATTCTCCTTACAAAATGTTGGTTCAAATGGAATGCCCAAAATGAAAACATATTAACGGCAATATGAACTCGGTGTCAAAGATTTTTGAGAACGTACGTACCTGATGCGTCTTGATTTGACACAGAATTAAGTGGTCAGTGTGAACTGGATGTTTAGTGCATTTTTTTACAAACAAAGTATGAGTTATTAGGGCACATTCATGAATATGAAGGGTGTTAAATATAAATATTATTATATCATTTCTAATTCCTGTTTTTAGTCTTTATTTTCGAGGTGATTTATTTTCCAAGTAAGTCGAAGGGGTTATTTATTACTAATAAAGAAAAGATCATTTATGATTGCTTAATTAGTGGACAATTGTGTTACATATATTTTTATGCAATCTGTGATAGCATAGCTTATTTGATTGTAACCCATTAAAAACGATTTGGTTGCTTTAAAGCTTGTTCTTGTTCATTCGAATCAATCAATCAATCAATCAAGAATTTTTACAGGAACTGCAAAATCATAGATATAAACTATAAAGGGTGCATTCTGGTATGAAATGAGCTGCTAAATTGCATGCCTTTAAACTTATACACACATAATATGTCAGAAAATGTGGTACTTGATTTGATTCTCAAGAACATACAAGATTCAAATAATTGAAATTGATAAACAAGAACAAATGATTACAAACTACTTGAAATAAAATTACTGAGAATTGTAGACGACTCTCATCGGATCAATTACCGATGAATACAATGAACGACAAGAATAGCATCAATTTAGGATTGTGTTTTTGGACCTGCATGAGAGGCTACAATTTATAGCTTCAAAGGACTCACTTATTTGGACAAAGATGAACCAATTAGCTAGCACCAATTTTGGGATCTTGAATCAGTTAAGCAAGGAGCCTTTGGAGAGACAGGCTGGATCCCTGAGACATCAAGATGTTGTGATGAGAGCGGAGGCGACGATGAAGAAGCATAACCCGGGCCATGAGAACATAACGTGAGGCTTGATCGCCCGTTGAACCAGAGAGAAGGCCAAGATGTACAAAACACATGAAAAAGAACATACACATAGCATTAGTATCTGATATTAAATTGATATATTTTTAACATAATGATATTTCTTAATTACCAATGGAGTCTAATTAACTAATGAAGCTAGGGCTTTCACTTTTACCCAAAACCCGAAACCCAACCCGAAAAAACATGTACCTGAACCTGAACCCGAGAAAAGACTAACCCGAACCCGAACCGAAGTAATTCAGGTTTGATTTATAAGTTTCGGGTCAACCCGGATAAACTTTTAGTTTTGAAATTAAATATATTTTTAGGTATAATAGGCTTAGTCTTAGCTACTAAAGTTATCAGCTGCTGACCCTAATCAATTGTTGTCATTCCAACTATTATGCATCGATTGTTATTGTTAATTTATGTTTTTTGTTTATTGCTAATAGCAATCGTAATTGAACAACCAATTCCCGTCCGATTGAAGAAGATTATGGTTCGAGTTAGTTACTTAGTTTTATTATTCTTTTGAATTGTTTTATCATGTTATGTTGGTTTATTATTTTATTATTTGTGTTACGAGCAAAGAAGAATATGTTTTTTGAATTTGAGTTGAAGTTTTTTATTTTTTATTTTTTGTTTTGCTTTCTAGGATACTCGAAACCCGATTAATCCAACCCGAAAAAACCCGAACCCGAAAAACCCATGAGAGATTTGGGTTGGGTTACGGGTTAAGATTTTAAACTTTGAAACCCGAAGAACCCGATCTGAAAAACCCGAAACCCAAAAAACGAACCCGAAGAACACCCCTAAATGGAGCTTTACAAGACAATAAATATAAAAGGGAACGATTGTAGAATTAGAATCAGGTTCTTATGTATTTGAAACCCAATATGATAAAGTGATGCATTTCTCTGCTTAGAAATCTAATATGGTAAGCGGCGGTCATATCGAACAGTGGCATAAAACAGTTATCTAGAAGATTGTACCTTATGATCTTCTTTAACAGTTTTAACACCATAAATGTATCTTCTTCTTCGCCTCTAACAACATCATGAAGCTCCACTTCATATGCACATGATAAACCATCCCGAACGCTCCCCTAGCATTTCATACACACTCAGGAGAAAGCGGGAGTCATGACAGGCAGTATCCACCACAAGTAGATGGTTTTGAGATTCACCAAAGTACCCTAACGTCCCACAGATGCTACCCTCACCGGTAATGGTGATGGAATTAACAACTTTTTTGGCTGTAGTACTTTAGGGAATCTCGAAGCCATCTGCATGTGGTGAAAACCGCCAGTCATGAATCTTGTTTCCACCTGACTATGTATGAGATGTCAGGGGATCATTCGGGGTGGTTTGTCAAGTACTCATGGAAACTGAGGAGGAGATTTGAGTGTAAGCTTTGCTACTTGGCTTAGGTTAACTGAATGTTTATAGTACTTGTTATCCCTCTATTTATAATTGTTTTCTTGCAACAAGATATCTTTTATTAATTAATGAAAAGATATCAATTGATTATAATTAGAATTAGATTAACTGAATTTTACCTTTTATTTATTTTCCTCTTGAATGCTTATATAAAATACTTGTTATCTCTCTATTTATATAATTTTTTCTTGCAACAAAATATATTGTATTAATTAATGAAAACATATCTATTGATTATGTTGAGTATTAGGTTAACTGAATTTCACCTTTCATTTCTTTTCCTATTTTATAGCGATGGAATTTATGCATTATTTATTAAGTAGCTAATATGCATATCAATCGATGAGTTTGAATCAAAATACAAATTAAATTAAAGTGTTAATTGTAAGAATCAAATAGTGTAATTATGTATACAACATAGTGCAATTATAATGTAATTACACTATGATGTAATTATATAATTACACTGCTTGTATATATATAATTACATTATTTGATTCTTATAGTTTGCATGCTAAGTTAATTTGTACATTAACTGATTATGTTAATTAATTATTAGTTTAAATAATTCACCATCATCATAGCTATAGAGTACCTATCCTATATTTTCAACCAGAGCGCTTATGAGCAACCTCCTTCAACCAATCCTCGTTCCTGATGGAGGATCAAGTCAATCCAGCCTTTTGTTTGCGGATGACACGGTCCTTATAGGGTCTTGGTCGGAAACAAATATTCTAAATGTGGTGCACCTTTTACTTAGTCTCTATTTGGTATCCTGAGAATATATTTAAACAAGAGTAATCTTTTTGGTGTAAAAACATGGCAACTCGCTTACATTGCAAGATCGACAATTTCCAATGTTGTTATATATCCAGGTCTATGGATGGGGGGGGGGGGTATGAATTTAGTCAGTAGTTAGGATGTCGGTAATAGATATATTTGAAAAACATATCAATATGGAAAGCTTCCCGGGGCTAGTACTAGTTAAATTGGTACCGATCGCGTTGCTAATATACTCGTAATCTACTATTGTCTTACTCTAATAAGCGTAGCAACATGTAAAATGACAAATAAGATTTCATAAGTTGTATTCTCAACATGCATATAAGTTTCTGAAAGACATTGACTATAAATTAAATGATTGTACTGATAAGAAATAAGTCATTGAGGCATTATAGAAACATAGGAAGATTTCATCCTTTGGTCTTAATGATGAACTTGTTTGTACCCAATCCTTCCAAGGTAAACATCAATGGTATTGAATAGTTGCTAGAAACTCTTATTCAGGAAATTGTATATTATGACCTTCCTCAAAAATTTCAACACCATGAATGTAACTTCTTTTTCACCTCTAACATCAATGATTTCTAATTTGAGTGCGTTTGAAACGACTATATGTGATTTGGTAACGCTCTTTGTAATCATGAATGAATCCTGTTATTCATTTGTGTTTGTTTAAAGCCACTATATGTGACTTTGTAACTATTTTTGTATCCATGCAGTGGCGGAGCCAAGATTTTTTCCTATGGGTTCGGGATTTTTTTGTGCTAGCTCGGCTTTTCAGTCGTCAAAGTTTCCGGGCCCGGATGGGTCGGGTCGGTCATTTGACCAAATAAAAAAAATGCAATATCAGTATCATAACAAAAGTACGTCATTGTTTTCGGTCCCGAACTGGCAAAGGAGGCAATAGTCTGGATTTAGTCGATGGAAAAAAAATTGATCAATCGTTGTGTTCAGCCTTTTTTTAATTGAGTTGACTTATTAACCCATTCTATTAATAATTTAGGGTTTTTTTATAATCTATATATAATATATAGGTTATTATTGGCCCATTTATAATGTTTGTCACTAACTTTTATATAGTTTTTCAAAAACTTTTTATATTTTATAAAAGGATATTCATTACTGAAAAAAAAAATTTAACTAAATTTTTCATAATCAATGATTTTGAATATATATATATATATATATATATATATATATATATATATATATATTAAAAAGGATACTTGATTTGCTCGTCAAAAAAGAATGGATTTATTCGTTAAATTGCACCTATATTTTATATATAAAACCAAAAATTGGCCGGGTTCGTGCAACATGTGAAGGAAGAACCAGTTGTTGATGGCCTTGATTGGATCGACTGAACATGAAACAATATAAATAAAAAATGTATGAAACTCAATTTGATAATTATTAATCAACAATTTGATGGAAATGATTTCTTGCAGAAGAGATTATTTCAAATGACCATGGCAAGCCTAGTTAAAGGTCGTCAGAATTGTGTTTTAAACGTGAAGAGGTGCAACGCACTGGTAGCTAGGTTTAGTTATAGTATTTCCATATCTAACCTACTAGTTACATAATTAACATTTAGCTAAACATAAACGATATCCCCAACACTTATGAATGAAACAAACTCGGTTTCCTTCTAAAGATTAGTAGATAATTCTCATAATCCACAATATAATCAACCTAGTAAGTGTAGAAACATGCGAAAATGTACCCAAAGCATTGCTATTTCATAAAACACAACCCCAAGTTAATAAAGCATTATATCAAATACTTTACTTCTTCAAGCTAAAAACTTACCTCTAAAAGAAAGATATCTAATGGCAAACCAGACGCAATCGACAGTTCACACATAGGTTGGCCGCAATTTAGAAATTTTATAATCGTCGTTTAGAACGAACTTAAAGATTGGACATACTGATGAACTTCTGTGTGTCCCGCTCTACTAGGGTAAGCCCGATTGAATAGCTGCTTAAAACTCCTATCTTACGATCTTCGTCAAGAATCTTAACACCATGAATGTATCTTTATCTTCATGGCCTCTAACAGCATCAATGACTTTAAATTTGTGAAAATTAGGGCTTGATGGATGTTGGTAGCTCATGATCATATCTTGATGAAAACCCGGAAGATCATCAAGCTCTACTTTGAACTTGACAAACCACCACGAACGATCCTTTAGCATCTCATACACATTTAGATAGAAACGGGATTCAAGACAAGCCGTTACACGATTGCAAGATTCTGTTTACGTTACGGTCAGTGTACAAGTCTGGACAAGGGCTTTGATCTTGAGCATCAAACGGGACGTACTTGTTGCAGATAAAAAGACCAGGAGAGATCGAAAGCTTGTTGTAACGGAGGATGGAACGCGGGTGAGTTAAAAGCGACTGCCAGTGTTTGGATACGGATTTGAACAGAAGGATGGAGGTAGCGGGAAGCCGGACAAGGATTTCGGTTAATAGGTCGTTGTTGCAACCAATCAAATATGCAGACGAAGACGATCCATGATCGGAGTCTGTCGTGGAAGCCTGCGAGAAACAAGATTTTCGGGTGCTCTTGATTTTGGCTCTCCTATTTGCCATTTTGTGGTGGGTTGAAGACTAAAATGGTGCTTTCTAGGGTGGTTTAAATGGCTGAATTAGGTTAAAGTTAACTGAATTTTTATCCTTCTATATCTTATTTTTTATAGGAACAAAATTTGTTGTATTAGATGATTAGTTATCATGTAAATATATAAAGTTATAATGCTAAAGTTATAAACTTATAATTGTTATCACACGTGATATCTTCTACAAACTATCTATCTCCAAAGGAAATTCAAAACCAATGTTACCATGTAAAGGTTTTAAATCTGTAGCCTCAAGCTTCACAAATCCGAAATTTTGGTTTTTAAGTTTTTGAAAACAATATGGTTATGATTATTTTTAGAGAAATCTGCAATTTGCCTCCCTGGATTATATCGTCAAGAGATGGAATAGCCACTGAAAAAGAATTTGCGCATGTTGCGCACCTGTGTTTCTCCGGCGGGCTTTTTTGACTCCCACCGTTAGTTGAGCGTCAGTTGACTGTTGGTATTTTAGTAACAATACCAACATATTAAGGGTATTTTAGTAATCTTCTTCTAATAAATAATAATAATAATAAATAACAACAGCAACATCGTAACATCATCATCATAATAATAATATAACTCATCTTCTAAATAGTAATAATCATCAGCAGATATCATCTTCATCATCATCAACCTCAAATCCTCAAAGCCACCATAAAGTAATCTCTCTTAATCTCATAATCTTCATCATCAGTTTCATAACAATTAATTGAATCTCTCAGATCCTCAAACCCTAGATTCCATCACTCAAACCCTCAAATCTCTCAAATACCACTACCAATCGCTTCAATAATTCAACCACCACACCCATAAATCATTCCGATCAAAACCTCTAACCTCCGGCACCGTCGCCATGGATTCTGGCCATCTCGTTTTTCCGGCCACCGCGGCGCCGAAATTCTTCGGATCTTCGTCTTCGTCATCGTCTTTACATAACATTGTGAAGTCTTTATGGGTTGTTTGTGGTGGGTTATTGTTATGGTTTGTTGGTATATGTCGGGTTTTGATGGGTTTTTGGGCCGGCGAGTCACCGGAGAGAAAGTGTCACACCCCGACCAAAGGCGGAACATGCCGAGGCGTAACGTATTGATTGGACAGTAGCTCAGCTCGAAAGACACTAATTAAAGTGACAATAATTATTTAATTCATTAATATCAAAACAAGTACACAAATTCAATAAAAAGAACAACAATTACATCATGTTTTGTATTTTGAATAATATCCTAAGGTAAAACTAAATTCTTCGATCTTGAACAATGTAAATTACTTGTACCTGTAGCATGTATAAAAATAAAGTTTGTCAACACGAATGTTGGTGAAAATACTTAAGTTTTAGTTGAAATACATATATAGATAAAAACCACAATTCATATGTAAATGTTGAGTATTACAATTCTTATGAAAATGTAAACAACTAAATAGATGTGGACCCGTTCTTATGATACGAAATCAACGTACTTGGGTAAATGTATGATCATACTAGATGAGGATAGATGAGGATGAGATACTAACCACCAAACATAAAATAAACAATTAAGCACATAGAGCATTTATCATAGAGCATGCAATAATCACACATAAACATTATTGAATTGTGTTTTAAATAGATGTGGGAATAAAATGAGTGAAATAAGGTATACATGCTACCCCCAAAGTAAAACGATGGAAAAAGGGGGATATGTAAAACTCACCTTAGCGAATAAGGTAAACGAGGACGAGATAATAAAAGAGGAGGCTAGGATGAAAAACGGTCAAGCTCCTCGAGGTATGTCGACAACAGTTCCTAGTTGTTAACGATAACAATAGTTATGAGCAAAATAATAAAAGTGACGGTTTATGACTATAAGTTCACCGGTCTAGAAATTATATAAGAGTTAAATTGTATACTAGTTAATATTTCCAAGATAAGTATTTCTTATTGAAAAACCGAAGACAATTTATGACATATATTCCCTTGCTTAAATTTGTAATTAATTTAACGACTTGTTATTCGGGTTGAGTTTCTTTAATTATCATTTGTCTATTTTTAGAACGTTATAAATGAAAGATGGTGACTTCTCGGGGGGTTATACAGTTCCGTGTGTTAAAATACTACTACTGCTACTGCTACTGCTACTGCTACTATTACCACTACCACTACTACTACCACTACTACTACCACCACCACCACCACCACCACCACCACCACTAATAATAATAATAATAATAATAATAATAATAATAATTTAGCGAGAAAATGTTTAAAAAAAAAAACCAAAAAACCGGGATCCAGTTTATTAAGATGGCGCTAATCTAATGTTATATATGTGTATTAATAATAAAAAGATTGATTAAGAATGGTTATATATGTGTAATAATAATAACAAAAAAAAGATTAAAATAAATTTGGAAAATAAATTCAAAAACCGGGCCTGGGGGACTCGAACCCGCGCCCCCAGGCTGGTTCAGACTAAGAAACTCGCACCTGCCATTGGGGTAGGTGTCTAACTCGTTTATAGTATGACACGAGTTAAACATAAACACACAGTCTTGTTCTTCCTTAATCCAAATAAAAACCCTAGATCCATTTGTTTCCAATTGATCGACAATATGTTAATGATGATTATATTTTGTTTAGGGTTAATGATCCTTAGTTAAAAACGAATTAGATGTATGCTTTAATTACCAGATTACGTGACGGATTGAGGGTGGACGGCCAATAGGGTTTGCGGCTCTTATCTTGAATACAAACTGGATCTTAACAGCGGCGTAAGAGATATTAGACTTAGGAGTTTGGGTCGCGATGCAGTAAGGAGGGTGTGGACGAGTTTAATTGCAAAATGATCGATTTTATATAGTGTTATGAAGGGGATTGAGCCGCGGTTCGTTTTGGTATAATAGCTGTCAATTCGTTAACGTTTACCATGAATAGAGTGTCGGTAGAATCGAATTAAGGTAAGGAATAATATGAGCATGATCAATTACGCGTAATTAGTTCGAAAATTATGGTCCAAGATAGGGGGGGTTCTCGTCGGCCGATCGTAGGTGAGGAAGAGGAAGAAAGGAATTTAATTAATATTTGCAGTTTGGTCCTTGATAAGTGGTTGATGGTTCAAAAGTATATTGAAGTTAGTTGAGGGGTTAGTTTTGTACATGAATTATAGTTATAATCAATTAAAATAAATAAATAAATAGAATGTTAAACAACAACGAACTTAATTGATAAAGTACCTGAAACCGAAAGGGAAACGGAAAACCCAAAATGTTACAGTATTCACAACTTTTTGGAAATTTCGTCCCGAAATTAAAGAATAAAGAAAAATACCATAGCATAAAGGAGGAAAACAAAAATCAAGAGAGATTTTTTTTTATAATAAATAATAACACAGAACTTCGAATGAACTGTTTAACGCTACAAATGGAAGGTATGATAAGGACACTTATTTATAGGATGTACCGGCGGCGTATCCACCATGACCTTATCACATCTATATTTGTACCGTCACCCTAGGTTCCGAGTTATGACACACAACCGTATTCACCATGAGTTCCATGCGAGGATTTTGATAATTATGCGTGCACTCATAATTATTTAGATCGTCGCATGATGCATATGGTTCGTCCCGTTGTGCGGGTTTGAAAATAAGGGTAAAAGATTTTTTTTTTTTTTAATGGGAAATTCCTTAAGAAATCCCACCTTTTTACTCCCCTCTCCTTGAGGATGATTCGTGAGACGGATATGTAGTAACTGTAAGAGGGACGCACTTGTTTACCGAACCCTTGACACCAAGACTTGCGAGCCTATGGAAGTGCAATGCGCATAAATCTCAATCAACCGCGAGACCTGGTTGCCTTCCTGGAGTGTTCGGTAAGGGTGTGGAACTTGTTGGATTTTTGGCCGGCGAGTCACTGGAGAGAAAGCCTCCGGTGAACGACGAGAGATGATACATTGGGGTTTTGTCATGGTGAGGTTTGAATTGAAGATTGGTGAGATTAATTTGATGGATCATGAATGGTGAAGGATTTGGTCGGTCGTCTACACCAAGAACACACACATTGGGTTAGATGATGAAGATGAAGAGGGGTAAATAGGTCATTTCAACAATTTTTAACAGGTCAAAGGAAGTTAACTGACGGTGGGAGTCAAAAAAACCCGCCCGAGAAATCCAGTGGTCCATTATGTGCAAATTCTTTTTCAGTGGCTGTTCCAGTTCCCGACGATATAAACCAGGGAGGCAAATTGCAGATTTCTCTTATATTTAATTCAGTTTTTTTTAGTTTTGATATTCGAGCTTGAAAATGTTGGGAAATAAAACCTGACCTAAAATATTGAATTTGGACTTGAAACCTTTTGTTAGTTAATACTAGTTGATTATTATACATGTAGGTTAAAATATATGGGCTATGTTATTTATTAAAATTCTTATATGTAACTTAAAATAAAAAAAAAGAAATTTATAAATTCGGTTCTTGTTCGGTTTTTGGTTTTTATTATATGCATGACCAAACCAAAAGTTTGGTTTATATAATAACATAAAACCAAATCATCAAATTCTGCTTATTTTTTCAGTGTTTTTTCGGTTTTTGTTTTAGTTTTTTTTTTTGGGTTGGTTTTTTCCGTTTCAGATTGGTGTTCCAATTTAATACCCAAATCGTCAATTTTTGCTTATGTCCCATTGACTAATTTTGACTTCCTTGTCAACTTTGACCACCAAAGAGTCAACAGAAGTAAAAAAAAAAAGAGTAAAGCGCCATTTTCGTCCTTGTGGTTTGACAAATAATGCGAATTTAGTCCAAAAAGTTTATTTTTTGCATATGGACCCTTCACGTTTCCCGGTTCTTGCCAATTACATCCAAATCATTAACCCCGTTAAATTTTATCGTTAAGTCAGGGGTAGACATGTCTTTTCACTCTTTCTTTATTATAATACTTATTTTAGTGAACTGCGGTTTTCGTCCCTCTAGTTTGTCCAAATCTGCAGTTTTAGTCCAATAGTTTTCAAATTTGCAGTTTTCTTCTCTATGGTTTCATTTCACTTGCAATTAAACCCGAATTCTCTAATCTCATTAAGTCTGGTCGTTAAACTCATCAGTGTGTCCTTCATGTGAGGGGCAGTTTTGTTCCTTCTTTTTTTCCTTTTTCCTCAAATACATCTCATCCCCTCACGCGAGGGGGGGGGGGGGTTGAATTAGGAATGGGGTTTATTTAAGGAGAAAAACGACAAAAATGATCATCACATGAGGGCCACGCAAATGGGTTAACAACTAGACTTAACGAGGTTAATAAATTCGGGTTTAATTACAAGTGAAATAAAACCACAAGAACGAAAATTGCAAACTTGAAACTATTTGACTAAAACCGCATATTTGGATAAACCACAAGGACGAAAACTACAGTTCACTGAAATAAGTATTATAATAAAAAAGAGTGAAAAGGCATTTTTACCCCAGACTTAACGATAAAATTTAACGGGGTTAGTGATTTGGATGTAATTGGCAAGAACTGGGAAACGTGGAGGGTCCATATGAAAAAAATAAACTTTTTGAACTAAATTCGCATTATTTGCCAAACCACAAGGACGTAAGTGACACTTTACTCGTAAAAATATCAACCCTTTCAGACTAGTCAACTAGATCTTTCAAACTTATGCACACATCATGTGATTGCTGATAATGATAATGATAATAATCTCCTTTTCCTTTTATTCTCCTTTCTATTTTATTTCTTGTTTCTCTCTTCTCTTTTAATTATCATATCTATTTAGTTTTATTTCTAAGTTCTAACGATTTAAGAACTTAAATTTTGTACAATGTGAATTATTATAATAATGTAATATTATTATAATAATAATATTATAATTTATACATTATTTAACTTCTAATAGCTCTGCTTTGAATGAAATTTTACTAGGCATGTTTGTTTGATATTATTTAATTTCAATAAATTCAGCTAAATTTCAATAAATTATATTTTTTAATAATATAAACCTTTTTTATAAATTTTAGAGACTTATGTCATATTAGGACCTTTTTGTCATTTTCAAAAAGTTGAAGGATTAAATAATGCAAATTACAAGGACTGCTTTAGAAACTGAAACAAAAAAAATCCAGGGGCTTCACTGACAAGCTTCTTAAAGTTAAAGGATCTATTTATGAACAAATAAAGTACAGGGACTTTTATACAAATTTCAAATAATAAAAACTTCCAAAAACTTACTAATATTTGAGGCTTGTGATTCATCAAGTGGTGAAGGCAATGGTTCATCCATAGTTACGGTTGGACCGGGGCCAACTATGGCTTTACTGGTATCGCCTGTTTGACCATGGTCCGATGGGACTGCTGGGTATAGAGCTTTATGTCTTGACAACAAAACGCCATTTAGAATCTCATTAAAAAAACCATCACCTCCCTGAATCACATCATATATAATATAGTTCAAATAAAAAAATCCTAGATTTTATAATTCCAAGTGGATTTTTCTAGGCTTCGGGTGGTTTTTTCCAGGCATAAGGTGTTTTTTTCTAGGCGGTTACTAGATTTAATAAATCCAAGCGGCTAATATATTAATCTAGGCGCCACCTGGTTTTTCAAATTCATATCCTTTTAAGAACTTTTTTTCATATTATAAAAATCTGATTATGAAAACTTACGTATATAAAAAAAGAATCAAACAATTTTCATAACTTACGCTGTAAGATCTTTTTTTAATAAGGATTTTTTTTCAATAATATCATATTTCATGAAAAAAAATTCAAATATGATAATATAAACAATTTTATGGAAAAAAAAATTATGAAGGATTGAAAAAAAATTATAAAGGATTTGAATTTGAAAACCCCAGGTGGCGCCTAGATTAATCTAGTAGCCGCCTGGATTTATAAAATTAAGTAGCCGCCTAGAAAAAAAACCATCCCATCCGACGCCTACAAAATCCACCTGACGCCTAAAAAATCCACCCGGTGCCTGGTTTCGAAATAACCAGGCAGAGCCAGGAACATTTTTGTCCGACGGTAAAAAAAAGGTGGCTGACGGGAAACATTCTTGGCGCGTGTCCCTCGGTCATTTGGGTAGAATAACTAGGTGGCCCGATTGGTTTTGGGCTGGACATAATAGAACGGGTGTGAGTTGAATGGACATTTTGGTCATTTTCCCATTGTTTTATAGTGTTTAGAAATACAAAACTTACAACAGCAACAACTCCATCATATGAAGCAAGATCCTCATTTGTAATAGAACTCATTGCCTCGAAAGCATGACCTGCGCGCTCTGTCACAATAACCTATAAAATAAAAGTTATCAAGATTTAACAAACCGAAAGTATTTGAAAACACGATTTTTAAATCACAAATGTTGTGTGGTACCTTTGTTTTTATTTCGGCTTGAGAAAAGAGCAGAGCAACGTTTTCCCAAATTTGACATCCGTTTCCTTTTCCACTCCTCGGGTTAACAAAAACCTAATCAAGATTTATAAAAAACTAGAAAACGACAATCGTCATTAAGATTAAGTGACCAGTAATTATTAAACATACCAGAAGATTGTTAGGCCTGTCGGTTTGCATGCCAAGCAACGTGTTTAATTGATTAACCCATGTTTTACATGTTTGCTTGTTGTCATGACCAAAAGTGTAAACAACTGGAGTCAAACGAGACGGTTGACTTTTTGACATTTGGACACCATGCACTCTGAACCTGTACATCTGCAAGAAACTAATCAAATTTAAGGTCGGCCCCTAAAAGGTGTCGAATTTAATGAATATTTAACTGTAACGGGTCAAACGGCTTGACTACAACTAATCGTTTGACCCGTTGTTTTACTTAATTCATGTTGGCCCGTTTTGACTAGTATTATATACCCGTTTGAACCATAAACCATTGACTCATTTGAACCATAGCCCGTTTTGACCTGTTTGAACCATAGCCCGTATTAACCCGTCACCCAAATCCATTGATATGACAAGCAAACCTCGGATAAATGACCAGACAAGCATCCTGCGGTTTCATGTACAAAGCCCCAATCAGTGAACTCAACAGCATAAATCTCAGAAATATTGATAAAAGTATCGGTTTTGGAAGCATATAGTATCCCAAAACAACTTGAGCTATCTTCCTGTTTATTCAAGTCAAATTATAACAAATGCATAAGGTCAACATTGCATACTAATGTGTAGTAATTCCCGACACAACACGAAAATAAACAGGTTTTGGGCTGTCATGTTTAATTCGTTTAATTAATTAAATAGGCGGTTTAATTCATTCTAAACCCGTTTAAAAATAAAATAAAAGGTTAAAAATGTATATTTAATAAGGTTAACCGGCCAACCTGTTTTTGACACATTTACAACCCGACAATTTGTCACGTATTTTACTAGTTTAGATAGTCAATAAAACATATGGGTTGTGTTCGGGTAGAACTAGAGGTGGCAATCTTGACCCAAAGCATTTCAAATGAGTCAGTTTGGGTTGCTTTGAAATTTGTATGGGTTGGTTTGGGTCAGATATTTTAACTAAAAGGGTCAATTGGGTGAATGATAGTGTTGATGACATTTTGTGTGTTAAGATAGTTTATGTGATATATGTAAAATATAATGTAATAAGGATAAGAATTATATATCGCTTTAAACAATATATAAAGTATGTTGTAAAAGAATATACATATCATTTTTATGATGTGTATATATATGTGAAATAAATAAACTTGTATATTAAGAAAGAAAATATATTCAATTTCAGATAAAAGAAAAAGAATAAAAGATAAAAATATGTCTCGACAAAGTGATAATCGAGAGGCCTCCCGAAAGGAAGCCGAAAGACGTGAGGAAAGAGGGAAAGGTCCCGAGAACGAAAGAGAGGAACCAATTCCCGATAAAGAGCACGAAAAGCCAAAAAGAGTCTGAGCGTTAAGGCTAGAACTTCAAATTGATCTTATTGATCAAATCAAATCCGCTCAAACTCAAGCGATTAATGAAAACAAGATCTCCGATGAAAAATGTAACGGCACCATTGACTCGCTTGTCAAAGGTGACGATGGTATCCTTAGAATGAGAAACCGGATTTGGGTACCGATCATTGAAGACTTGCGTGAAAAGATTATGAACGAAGCCCATAAGTCTAAGTACATGATGCACCCCGGTAGTAATAAAATGTCTCAAAATCTTAAATCAAACTACTGGTGGAACAGAATGAAAAAGGATATCGCTTCGCACGTAGCAAAATGTCTTACTTGTTTGAAAGTCAAGGCTGAACACCAAAAGCCTTCGGGACTGCTTCAACAACCCGAACTTCCCATATGGAAGTTGGAGTTAACAACCATTTATTTCATAACCAAACTCCCAAAGACGACTCGACAACATAACGCAATATGGGTGATTGTAGACCGATTGACAAAGTCCGTACATTTCATACCTATCAATGAGTCGTACTCAATGGATAGATTAGCACGTATTTATGTGAACAACATTATTGCTTTACATGGAGTACCGCTATCTATAATCTCTGATCGAGATAGTCGCTTTACGTCTCACTTTTGGAAAAGATTCCAACAAGCACTTGACACCAAATTAAACCTTTGCACCGCCTATCATCCACAAACCAATGGGCAAAGCAAAAGGACAATTCAAACGTTGGAAGATATGCTCCGAGCTTGTGTGATTGACTTTGGTGGAAGTTGGGATGACCACTTACCACTAATGGAATTTTCATACAATAATAGCTATCACGCAAGTATTCAAGCCGCACCATTCGAGGCATTATATGGACGAAAATGTAGAACACCCGTGCGCTGGTTTGAGACCGGAGATAATCAATTATCTGGACCCAAGATAGTCCAAGAAACCACCGACAAAGTTCTTCAAATCCAAGAACGACTTAAGACGGCACGTGATCGCCAAAACAGTTACGCCGATGTCCGTCGTAAGCCGTTAGAGTTCAATGTTGGTGACAAAGTACTTTTGAAAGTCCGCCATGGAAAGGTATAGTATGATTCGGCAAGAAAGGAAAATTAAGTCCTCGATTCGTTGGACCCTTCGAGGTACTCGAACGAATTGGTACCGTTGCATATCGTTTGCGACTACCCGAGGAAATGCAAGGAATACACGACGTATTCCATATCTCGAATTTGCGTAAGTGTCTAGCTGACGAATCTTTTTCGACGCCACTAAAAGACGTAGAAATTAACGAGAACTTAAAATCGTAGAAAATCCAATTCAAATCGAAGATTCAAAATTAAAAAAACTTAAAAGACGAACTTTGAAAATCGTGAAGGTAAAATGGGATTCCCGAAGAGAACCCGAGTATACATGGGAACTCGAGTCCGAAATGAGAAAGAAATACCCCCACTTTTTCTCGTAAGCAATCTCGAGGACGAGATTTATTTCAAGATGGGGAGGATGTAACATCACGTAAATTTTGGGCCAAAACTATCAATTTTCAAACTCAATGGGCTAAAATGAAAATTCTGATTTCCTGACCCATCGCGCTACGCGATGGATCAGAAGAGAGCCCCATCACGTACCGCGATGGGGTATCTGACACAACGTGACACGTGTGAAACGTGGCACACGGTGGCAACGTCTGCCGCCACTTGTCACCACGTGGCAACACGTCTGCCACGTGGCGCGGCGCCTGCCACGTGTCGCCACGTGATAGGTCTATGCTGTGACTCAGCAAGCCTACATCGCGGTACGCGATGGACTTGCCAAGGGACCCATCGCGGTACGCGATGGGGTCCAAAATTGGCTTTATAAATAGCAGCCACGGGATTCATTCCCAACACACCAAATCTCACACATTTACTCTAACTTCTCTCACTACCTAGAAATACGTGCCATCGATCCATCTCGTTTTCTGTGCCTGATTCCTCGTTTTCCGTGCCCACTACCTCGAAATACGTGTCATTTCCCGACGACATTCCAAACAAGAAGGAGGTGCTGTCCCGACGTCCCGACGATTATCTCGAAGTGCGTGCTGAGAAGAGTTGGTGTCTCAATAAACGTGTCAAAGGGTTGATCAAGCGTGTGTTGATAAAGAGAATAGAGTCGAAGTGCTGCCCGAGTGAGTAGGGTATATTAAGCCAAGACAGGTATGCATAATGCCCGAATAGAATAAAAATAAAATATTATCGAGACTTAATACCCCAAGTCGAAGTTATTCTCGATAAACAAAGAAACATATAACAATGAAAATAAAGAAAAGAAAAATAAAAATATATATATGTGTATATGATAATTCTTTGTTATAAAATATATTATTTATGTATAATGAGTATACTTAAATAATAAAGAAATAAATACGTTTCTTAAAGAAGAAGAAACGTCGGGTTTTATAAATAAACTAAAGGTTTATAAATATTACTTTTTAACTAAAGGTTTTAAAGTAAAAGAGATATTGAACTAAAGGTTCATCGAGATAAATAAGACTAAAGGTCTTAATCCGGATCGTGTATCCAACTAACAAAAGTTATACTCGTACTATAGGTGCGAGATAGCAAGAGAAAGACTCACGGACGGTGTTGGAAGCCGATCCCATTGAAAAGGTGAATACGCCCCACTTTTACAAACTTGTTTTCAAACAATCAAACGTGTTATGTGTAAAACTTTACATGAGGCTAAGCGTGTCTCTAAAAACATTGTAAATAAGAGTATAAGCCTAGCCCTCAGGCTGTAGTATACGTTTGTCTGGATCCTTACATATGTGGAACGCAGTGGGCACATCGCACCACGCTTGGTCACGACCTCCAGCCACGATGGGCCGAACCAAAGTATGTTCGAGTGAGAATGACCTTGTGTATATTTATGGTATCTAAGTACGTCAAAACGCTGCGGTGTTTTGCTGACGTGACCTAGTGTAGAGACTCGAGTTTATGATGATTTTTTAACTTGATTATTCCTAAGCCAAGATGGGCCGAAACTTACGTGGTCTCGAGGGGTGATTAAGTAAAGAAAATATTTTAGCGTCAGCATATTCACTAGCATTCGTTGCTAGCATTCGTTGCTGACGTATTTTATAACATTTTGCAGGTAATCAAGATTAGAGCTTGAAGGACGAAGGCTCAAGAATCCGATGGCTCGGATAATTTTGTGTAAATATTAAAATATGGTGGTTTTGTAAAACATATAAACAAGTAAAACCAAACGAGACTTTTGTCTCGTCTTTTGTATTGTAAATATTTATAATATCGATCCTTAAGCTTTTATAAGTCTTCCGCTAATAACCATAACTCTGATTTATTTACAAATATGGTACCAACTATGGATCACACGCCTAGGCCCTAAAGTGGGTGTGGCATGTGTCGTTTCACATTCGATGAAACTATGTTTCAGGACCAGAAGCAAACGCATTAACAAGCCCGCGAAAGACTTGTGCAGATAGTTTGTGAGCCATAAGAACCTCACCATCAGCGTTCCACACGCTCTTCTCCCCAAATGAAGTGAGTGTGAACGTCTTCGTCTGCACAAAAAATAAATAAACAAAAAGTAATCCAACATTGCACACGAATAAAGAAGACGGTTTATATTCAACAACAAAAGTAGAGAAAACTTGTACCTTATAACGTTCCACAAACTCAAAGTTCAATGGATTTCCACCCTTCTTTGCTAGTTGCATTAGGTGCCTACATATCGTAAATAAAGATAAAATAGTTTTTTTTTATTTTAATTTTAATTTAACGATTTCACCAATTAAAATTAAAAAATAATACCATAAGTAGAAAGCGCGCGGGCAGCCTTTGATCAAAATAAGATGCAAGAACCCGTTTGAAAGATGCGCATCAGCGACCAAGCCATCAGGCGCCTTTTCATTTCTGCACGAAATAACCGCAGCACTAATACTAAGAAACCGTCCTTTAACTGTAACCAGCTTTGATTCTTGTTGTGGGTCCATCGTTTGATTTGCGTTACAAATGTGACACTTGGCACGACATGGGACCCTTTTGGGGTTCTTTGGTAGGACCAACATGTCTTTAATCTTTTTTGATTGGTCCGTGTGTCTGTTTTCTCCGGTTCAACTTTCATAAACGCTACCTTTGCCTCGTATGACCTTAAAAACAAACGGGGGGGGGGGGGGGTGTCAGGTTTTGAAATATTAATAATGACCGAGAATACAGTTGTAAACATTAACCAATACCTGTGTTTAAGAAACACTTTTGTTCCTGCGTAATCATATCTTTTTGGTCCCATCCATCGATATTTTTCGCTCTTTGATGACATCGCCATAAAATCCATATCTAGTAACATTAATAAAAATTTAAAAATATACCCAAAAAATAACAAATGAAACTGAGAAAAATACGAATAAAGAAATTACATCACATGAGGAGAAAAAAACGATAGGACTCTATCCAGCAAACGAAGCAGTATATCGTACACGGGGATTGTTTTTGGATATTTGTGATGTTTTCCATGTTACAATCTGAGCTATATCCAGGCGTATTCTTTTACCGATAATAATTTGCAATGCTGATGTCACAGGATCACGAGCTCCAGTTGTACTGCAAGAATAGAGAATACAAAGGCGGTTTTTGCTTGTTTCAATGGGGCTCATGCCCAAGATTTTTTGACTGTTGTGCCCATTGAAGGTCTTGGGCAACGTATGTCGGAAGTTGAATACAGATCCATCCTTAAATACCGGCTCATGATTCCTATTTTCCCTCCAGATGAATCATGCCCCATTTGTAAAAAAGCATGTTTGAATAAATTTGGTGATCATGCCCTCCACTGTAAGGAATTGCCGGGGTTCAAGTATCGTCACGACTGGGTTAGAGATGTCCTATGGGATGTGCTTAGGCGTGCCGGGATCTCAGCAAAAAAGAGGCACGTGTTAACTTTCTGGCTGATCCGAGAGAGAGAAGATCTACACTGCGTCCTGCGGACGTTCTTGTGTTTGGATGGGCAGGGGGTAAGCATGCATGTGTTGACCTCACTGGGGTGTCACCATGGTGGGGCTGAGAGACAGTGGTTTCGTTCCGAGACAGGCGGTTTTGAGAGCGGAATCTAGGAAGGTTGCTAAGCATGAGGCAGCGTGTTTGGAGAATCAGCAAGTGTTCATTCCATTTGCCTTCGACACATTTGGATCTCTAGCTCCCGAGGCGGTTCGTTTCTTGGAACGGGTGCAGAAGGTGGTCCACAGTGACTCGCAGAGCCCGAGGAACCAAGGATTTATATTTAGTAGAATAGGTTTTGCGATCCAAAAGGGGATAGCGGCGCAGCTTGTTGCTCACTTACCGATAATAAAGTAAAACTGCTATATGTAAAGATATTGAAATCATATGTTAAAAATAAAATTACTAAGAAATTTCATATGCTAGAAATGAAAAATACCATATGACAATAGCATCGGTGGACCCGGAAGGAATGAGTCCAAAGCGAAATCGGTCATTTGGGAAAGAAATCTCGAGATCGCGGTCTGCTTACAAAAATATGCAATGTTGAATAATCAGAATTGGATATTGTAAAATGACCAAAAAGGATATCCTAGTACATTGTTAGCATATAAATTTAAAATACGACAATAACTTATTTTTATTAATTATTATAATAATATTATTATAATTTATACATTATTTAACTTCTAATAGCTCTGCTTTGAATGAAATTTTACTGTGCATGTTTGGTTGATATTATTTAATTTCAATAAATTCAGCTAAATTTCAATAAATTATATTTTTTAATAATATAAACCTTTTTTATAAATTTTAGAGACTTATGTCATATTAGGACCTTTTTGTCATTTTCAAAAAGTTAAAAGGATTAAATAATGCAAATTACAAGGACTGCTTTAGAAACTGAAACAAAAAAAATCCAGGGGCTTCACTGTCAAGCTTCTTAAAGTTAAAGGATCTAATTAAGAACAAATAAAGTACGGGGACTTTTATACAAATTTCAAATAATAAAAACTTCCAAAAACTTACTAATATTTGAGGCTTGTGATTCATCAAGTAGTGAAGGCAATGGTTCATCCATAGTTACGGTTGGACCGGGGCCAACTATGGCTTTACTGGTATAGCCTGTTTGACCATGGTCCGATGGGACAGCTGGGTATGGAGCTTTATGTCTTGACAACAAAACGCCATTTAGAATCTCATTAAAAAGACCATCACCTCCCTGAATCACATCATATATATTATAGTTCAAATAAAAAAAATCCTAGACTTTATAAATCCAAGTGGATTTTTCTAGGCTTCGGGTGGTTTCTTCCAGGCATAAGGTGTTTTTTTTCTAGGCGGTTACTAGATTTAATAAATCCAAGCGGCTACTATATTAATCTAAGCGTCACCTGGTTTTTCGAATTCATATCCTTTTAAGAACTTTTTTCATATTATAAAAATCTGATTATGAAAACTTACGTATATAAAAAAAAGAATCAAACAATTTTCATAACTTAAGTTATAAGATCTTTTTTTAATAAGGATTTTTTTTCAATAATCATATTTCATGAAAAAAAAATTCAAATATGATATTATAAACAATTTTATGGAAAAAAAATTATGAAGGATTGAAAAAAAATTATAAAGGATTTGAATTTGAAAACCTCAGGTGGCGCCTAGATTAATCTAGTAGCCGCCTGGATTTATAAAATCAAGTAGCCGCCTAGAAAAAAAACCATCCCATCCGACGCCTACAAAATCCACCTGACGCCTAAAAAATCCACCCAGTGCCTGGTTTCGAAATAACCAGGCGGGGCCAGGAACATTTTTGTCCGGCGGTAAAAAAAGGTGGCTGACGGGAAACATTCTTGGCGCGTGTCCCTCGGTCATTTGGGTAGAATAACTAGGTGGCCCGATTGGTTTTGGGCTGGACATAATAGAACGGGTGTGAGTTGAATGGACATTTTGGTCATTTTCCCATTGTTTTATAGTGTTTAGAAATACAAAACTTACAACAGCAACAACTCCATCTTATGAAGCAAGATCCTCATTTGTAATAGAACTCATTGCCTCGAAAGCATGACCTGTGCGCTCTGTCACAATAAACTATAAAATAAAAGTTATCAAGATTTAACAAACCGAAAGTATTTGAAAACACGATTTTTAAATCACAAATGTTGTGTGGTACCTTTGTTTTTATTTCGGCTTGAGAAAAGAGCAGAGCAACGTTTTCCCAAATTTGACATCCGTTTCCTTTTCCACTCCTCGGGTTAACAAAAACCTAATCAAGATTTATAAAAAACTAGAAAACGACAATCGTCATTAAGATTAAGTGACCAGTAATTATTAAACATACCAGAAGATTGTTAGGCCTGTCGGTTTGCATGCCAAGCAACGTGTTTAATTGATTAACCCATGTTTTACATGTTTGCTTGTTGTCATGACCAAAAGTGTAAACAACTGGAGTCAAACGAGACGGTTGACTTTTTGACATTTGGACACCATGCACTCTGAACCTGTACATCTGCAAGAAACTAATCAAATTTAAGGTCGGCCCCTAAAAGGTGTCGAATTTAATGAATATTTAACTGTAACGGGTCAAACGGCTTGACTACAACTAATCGTTTGACCCGTTGTTTTACTTAATTCATGTTGGCCCGTTTTGACTAGTATTATATACCCGTTTGAACCATAAACCATTGACTCATTTGAACCATAGCCCGTTTTGACCTGTTTGAACCATAGCCCGTATTAACCCGTCACCCAAATCCATTGATATGACAAGCAAACCTCGGATAAATGACCAGACAAGCATCCTGCGGTTTCATGTACAAAGCCCCAATCAGTGAACTCAACAGCATAAATCTCAGAAATATTGATAAAAGTATCGGTTTTGGAAGCATATAGTATCCCAAAACAACTTGAGCTATCTTCCTGTTTATTCAAGTCAAATTATAACCAATGCATAAGGTCAACATTGCATACTAATGTGTAGTAATTCCCGACACAACATGAAAATAAACAGGTTTTGGGTTGTCAAGTTTAATCCGTTTAATTAATTAAATAGGCGGTTTAATTCATTCTAAACCCGTTTAAAAATAAAATAAAAGGTCAAAAATGTATATTTAATAAGGTTAACCGGCCAACCTGTTTTTGACACATTTACAACCCGACAATTTGTCACGTGTTTGACTAGTTTAGATAGTCAATAAAACATATGGGTTGTGTTCGGGTAGAACTAGAGGTGGCAATCTTGACCCAAAGCATTTCAAATGAGTCACTTTGGGTTGCTTTGAAATTTGTATGGGTTGGTTTGGGTCAGATATTTTAACTAAACGTATCTTCATAATCGATCCCGTACTCCTGGGAAAAACCACGTGCCACTAATCGAGCCTTATATCTTTCTATCGACCCGCCGGCCCGTCTTTTAATTTTAAAAACCCACTTACACGAAATTGGTTTTACATCACCCGGCTTCGGAACAAGATGCCAGGTCTCGTTACTGGCTAAAGCATCTAACTCTTGCTTCATTGCTTCCATCCACTTAGGATCTCGTACAACTTGTTCTACCGTCTCGGGTTCGAATTCTTGACTAACAAGTAAGGCAACGTTTGCATACTTCGGGTTCTGTTTTCTGACTCGATCAGACCTCCGGACAGCCGGTACATCACCTTCGGTATTAACTGGTACAACTAAGGTGCTGGTTTGACCGTTTGTTTGACTAACTAACGACCCGGTTCGCCATGGATCAGAACGTGGCCCATTTCGTGTTCTTGAAAATTCACGTTCGGTGTTAATTGTTTGTTCAGATTGTTCTTCTAGGTCATTGTCACCAACCTGAACCCTAACATACTCATCACACTCTTTTTGTAAGTCATGTGTGTCGGGTAAGACTTCCTTACTTGGTGACTACCATGATGAGTATTCATAAAATATTACGTCCCGAGACACATAAATTTGCCCGGTACTCGGCTCACAACATCGCCACCCTTTCTTTTCATTATCGTAACCAACAAAAATACATCTCGTTGCTTTTTTCTCTAACTTGTGTCTGAGATGCCCCGGGATGAACACGTAACACACGCATCCAAATACTCGAAAGTAACTAACATTCGGTTGGATTTTGAACATCTTCTCGTATGGTGACTCGTATCCCATTCCTAGTTGTGGCAATCGGTTACTTATAAACGCAGCGGTACTCATTGCCTCCGCCCAAAATCTCCCCGGTACATTTTTTGTTGCGCATCATGCTTCCGATCATGTCGGTTAGGGTGCGATTCTTTCTCTCCGAAACCCCCTTTTGCTCGGGAGTATTAGAACACGTTAGTTGGCGTTTAATTCTATTTTCTTTTAGAAACAAGGAAAATTCACGGGACGTATACTCGCCTTCGTTATCGGAACAGAGGCACTCGATGCTCCTTTTTAGATCCCGTTTTGGCTTCTAACTTGAATTCTTTTAAACGTTCAAACGCCTCGGCTTTCTCCTTCATGAAATATACCCACAAATATTTCGTATAATCATCAATAAATGATATCATATAACTCATACCTCTAATTGACGGTTGTTTCACCGGACCGAACACATCGGTATGAACTAGCTCGAGAGGGGCTTTAGCGCGATAACTAGGGTTATCAAACAGTTGCTTATGAGCCTTTCCAAACTAACAACCGCCACACACCACATCCGTTTTTACTTTGAGTTCGGGTATTCCCGCCACCAACTTCTTTTTCACGATTAATTGAAGTTTATCATACCTGACGCGGCTTAAACGTTGATGCCACAAATCCGCGTTTAGATTCCTTTTCACCTTATTCACATACGAAGTCCCGACAGACAATACATAAACCGAGTCTCTCTTACTCCCTTGAATAACAGGTATGGAATTAGTTTCGAACTTATCGAAAATACTCACTTCGTTTGGCCCGAACAGAACATATTGTCCGGTGTCGGTGATTTGAGGAACCGACAACAGGTTCTTTTTCATGCTGGGAATATGAAACACGTTTTTAAGAACAAAACCACTTTCCTCGGAATCTGATGAGAGATCAACCTCACCAATATGAGCTATGCCGTGTCGCGAATCATCGGCTATAAATACCACCTGATTACCCTCGTACTTAACCGGGTTCTTTAACCGCTCCTTTTCACCCGTTAAGTGATTCGAACAACCCGAATCCACAATCCAATCATTTAATAAATTTAAAGAGAGTTTTACCGTAGCCATTAAAGCATGAACTTCTTCAATTCCGGCATAATGGGCCTCGACATCCCAAGGCTCTTCAGTTCGATTTTGCGTTGTTGCGGTGTTTCCTTCTTCAGTTGCACTCGCTGTACAATACTTTGCGATGTGTCCTCGCATGCCACAATTATAACACTTAAAAGTTTTAAACGACGGACGTTTACCCTTTTTATTGCGGTTCCTATTCTTTCGATCAATGCTTCCTTCCTGTTGGTTTTGTTCCTCGGGTCTATTTCGATCCCACAGTTTCTTTTTGCTGTAACCATCGTTGGGTTTGAACTTTCCTTTTCCTTTGCCCGCAAACAACGCCTCGTTTTCTTGCTTCGGTACAGCGGAGATCGACACACCGACACACCGGCCATCTGTTTGGCTAAGTATTCCTGTCCGGATAATAACTTTTCAAATTTCGAGAGTGACGGTTGAGTCGGCCAACCTTGAACAGCAGCGACAAACGACTGAAATTCCGTCCTCAACCCGTGAATAATAATCCGTTTCATCATCGCGTCTCCGATCCTTGATTGTTGATCTAATTCGGCAATCTCACGACAAAGCGATTTCACTTTATGGAAGTACTTTGGAATTGTCATATCCTTCTGAGTAACCGAAAGCAACTCGTTTTCAAGAAGTTGTAATCGGGTGTCGTTTTTCTTCGTAAATAGTCGTTCAAGAATATCTCATGCATGCTTCGGTGTTTCGGATTCTTGAAAGTGATCTAACATCTCCTCTTCAACTGTTTTTTTTAACACGAACATCGCTCTCCCGACTTTTACTCGCCACTTCCCGATGGCACCTCCGGTGTCGTTTCTTGGCACCTGCGTTTCGGTTTCGATGGTTACCTCCAAAAGGTCCTGACCTTGGAGGTATGACATAACATATGTCGACCAAACCTGGTAATTAGTTTGATTCAGCCGTTTACTTCCCGCGACAAACGACATGTTGGCCATCTGTTAAGTTTCTTCTCCTTCACTCGTAAGCTTTCAATCTACAGCTAGGATAATCGCCGGTGGCAATCGTCCGTGAGACACGAGTCTTTGCTGGACTTCGATTGATAACCACGATTTCGTGCGAACGAATCGGGTCCGTTAGACACGACTCTTTGCTGACTTAGTTTTTCTTTGACAAACAAAAAGGCTCCAACTTTTTATTAAGAGAAAAAAACGACTAACGAAAAAACTTAATAAACCTATATATGTGAATCAAGGGTTTATATAACACCCTTAATTCGAGTCCTACTCGTATTCAAATACACAATTTGAACCCAACTCAAATAGGTTTTAGGATAAGACTAGCCTAATTAAAATAAGACAAACTTATTAATAATAATAAACGAATTATTATTTAAATCTCCTCCAAGCCACTCAATGAGATTTATCAAACCGCCCTTAAATATCGTCTCGTTTAACAGTACCTTAACAGTATATTTGTACCAATAAAAGAAGCATATATTAGCCGGCATATTGTGAATAAAAGTCACAAATAAAATTAAAGAAAAAGGTTGTTTTTGAACTCTATCGACTTGGTGGCTTTATGGAGGACGACACTTTATTTAAATTGTGGGTGTTACTTTCATGTGTTCTTTTGTAAGTTTGTCCTACTAACTATTAGTCTATTACATCAAAAAAAAAAGAGACATAACATATACCGTCGTATAAAAATGGCGTTTTACACAAATTTAAAATATAATTACGCATCACAAAATAAAATAAGGCCGGCATATTAATAAGCAATATAAGGTTATGGTGATGACGATGTGATATAACCTAAAGAAATATATATTTGTAAACTATAGGTATGAGAGCGCCCACAATAAGAGGTTTACAACTCTAATGGTTTAATCAAGAATACAATTTTTTTTTTATTAAAAAACGGCCTTTTAATGGCTAGAAGTTTTTTTTTAAATAACTAAAATCTAGAAATAATAAAGCACATACCTTCATCCATTTATTATTACCATACTATACAATTCTCATTAAAACATCCATTTTCAACATAAAAATGGATGATTACACCACATCTCAATCAATGCCACAATTGTAGAAGTATGTGATCAGATGACAGTTTATGAAGATTTGTAGTTATGAAAAAATGCATGTTTTTGAAAGAATTTATCGAAGCTGATGAGGCAACTCTTGTGAATGCTTGTTGTTGTGGGTGCTCTAAGTTGCATTTAGTTCTCAATGGTTATAAATTCTATTAATTACTGATTATGATATCATATATGCAAAGGATACATGTAGAGAGTAAGTTACTTTATGAAGACTGAAATACCCTTACACACCAGAAAGCTAGTTATTCATTTAACAAAAAGGTACCAAAAATCAGTTTTCTTATAACATAAACTATAATTAATTAATAGGTGACAATGTGACATTGACATTGCAAAATGCCATAAAGATACTCCAAGAATTGAGATCATATAGTCCTAGCTAGCAACACCTATATTTGATCCAGTCATCACCAATTCCCAGCATTCACTAAATTATTCAGATTCACCATGGTTAAAGCAATTAGACTTCATGAACATGGAGCCCCTGAGGTACTGATTCTCTTTTATGTAAATAGTTAATATTCAAGCAATTTCGGCTCCGATTCTTGGCTTATTGCTAGTGTTCGCTTATTAATGTAATTGAGTTAATGGTACAGATGATGAAACTAGATGATGTGGAGTTAGGAGAACCGAAAACCGGAGAAATCAAAATGAAAAACATCGCGATTGGAATAAACTATCTAGACGTTTATATGCGCAAAGGCCTACTTATTGGTTATTCTCCACCATTACCTTACACACCCGGTATATTAGTTTTAATGTTTGATCCAAATCATGATTAATATTAGTTAAAATTTAAGTTAATTAACTTACTATCAAAATGAAGGTATGGAGGCAGCTGGAGTTGTAATAGCAATAGGTCCAGAAGTCACCAGTTGTAAGGTTGGAGATATTGTGGCATATGCCGGTTTCCCGGTGTGCGCATACGCTGAAGAACAGATACTTCCAGCTGAAAGAGTCGTACACGTACCGCCATCTATTGATCCTATCATAGCTGCCGCTGCCATCTTTAAGGGATTAACGGCTCTAGTTTTAGTCCGCCGGTGCTTTAAGGTAATTCAAAATTTCTTTTAATCAATTGTTCCTCAACTTTTTTTAATAAGGAAAATTGGTTTTTATTGGTCCCAACTATTGCCTTCTGATCATTGCTGGTCCCAACTAACGAATTGGTCACTAATGGTACCAACTTTTAATGTATTTGTTCCTAACGGTCTGCGGCTAATAGAATCCTAACGCCGTTAGTTTCAAGTCGCTGGAAAAACGTTTTTGCCCAGGAAAGTCAATTTTTTTGCCGGAAAACATCACCTAAACACCGCCACCACCACCAATTGACTCACTGCCAACCAATCACCATCACTTAAGCACCATCAACTGATTCTGACAATGGTACTAGTGTTCCGGCGACCTCAATAATTGAGGTTTTTACTATAAAAATGTTCCTAAAGGTACGATAAAAAGTTAGCATAATGTTTGGGATAAAATTGTTGAGTTTTCGGGAAAAAATGTGTGTTTTCCGGCGAAAATTTTTCCGGCAACCTGAAACTAACGAAATTATATTAGTCGCAATCTGTTAGGAACAAATACGTTAAAAGTTGGGACCGTCAGCAGCCAATTCGTTAGTTGGGACCGGCAGTGACCAAAAGACGATAGTCGGGACTAATAAAAACCAATTTTCCTTTTAATAAAATATGTAACTATCATTTTGCTATATCCAGGTTGGACCTGGGCATACAATACTTTACCATGCAGCGGCTGGAGGTGTTGGATCTTTAGCGTGCCAATGGGCGAACGCTCTTGGGGCTACAGTTATTGGGACCGTTTCAACGAAAGAGAAAGCGGTTCAAGCGAAGGAAGACGGATGCCACCATGTCATTATTTACAACGAAGAAAACTTTGTTGATCGCGTTATGGAGATCACATCCGGAAAAGGAGTTGATGTAGCCTATGACTCTATTGGGAAAGCCACATTTGAGGTAACTAAAAGTTGTAACAAAACTTAATCTCATAATTAATTAATTAATTAATCACTTGTGGTTATGAAGGGATCGTTGGCGTGCGTGAAGACGTGTGGATACATGGTTTCATTTGGGATGGCATCTGGAGAACCCGAGCTAACGTATAGGCACCTTACATACAAATCGGTATTTTTCACCATTCCACAGTTTTTGCTTTACACAGAAGCACGCAGCGATCTCCTTGCAGCTTCAGAAGAGGTATTCTCTAATATTGAAAAGGGAGTCTTGCGAGTTCGGGTCAACCAGTACCCTCTGTCGCAAGCAGTCCTAGCCCATTCAGATCTTGAGAGTCGGAAAACAACGGGTTCCATTGTGCTGATACCAAATAAGTAATATATTTTCGACAATGCCTAAGCGATTTTCATAAAAATGTGTGTTATTGTGCAGTTTCGATATACTTTGTTGTTACATGTTTCGTGTTATTTTTCGTCAGGTTTGATGTAAATGAATATAATTGCTTGTTTTTTTTCCTCTTTTTGAGGGAAAGGCTAATTATAGGTATAAAATTGAACTAGATAGGACGGAAACGAATGAGACCAGATACGTTCTAGTAACGTTTATAAAACAAACGAAAATATCTAGTAAAATCCTACTGATCATAGCAGAGTTATTGATTGGTCATGAGCATTTCATTTTTCAGAGGGGATAGACAGGCCGCTACTGAGACACCGACATCAAAAACATTAACATTAACAAAAAGTACATTTCTATAAAACTCATATGGAAGAAAGTTTATTATAATATCAAAAATAATCTTCAAACATTACAACCAGGCCTTCATTTATAGGCTATAATGGTAACCGAACGTAAAGTCTAGTGAAAGTAACCGACATATCAACTGATAGTCAGAAATAGAAAACGTAACCGGAATATTTATTTCCACAGAAGAACACAAAATACAAAATAATTGGGCATTAGGTATCATATTAGTACTCAGGGTAACAACACTATAGAACTTGTATTTTATTTTACTCTCCATGTCTGAATTGGCTCGGGCCGCTTGTGACAAAGGGTACTTGTGATTTATACTAACCCGCACGACTCTCTTCTCAATATTAGAGAATAGCTCTTCTGAAGCTGCGAGGAGCTCGTTTGGTTCTTTCATGTAAAGCAATTTTTCCTCTCCAAAGATTCAAGTTGAGATCTTCTTGCTTTTGGCTTTTCACGTCTCAGCTTAGGGGTCGTGAGTTATATCCCTCATCGATGGCCTAGATTGTTGGAATATCTTGGTATTCCTCAAAGTGAAGCTACAATAATGTTCTGTGATAACAAGTCCACAATCAACTTAAGCAAGAATCCCATCATGCATAGCCGGTCTAAACACAATGAACTCAAAACACAATTTTATTCGTGAAATGGTTAATCAGGATCAAGTTAAGTTGGAACACTGTAACACAAATGAACAACTCGCTGATGTGTTGACCAAGGTTGTGACTCGTGAAAAGTTTGTGTATTTTAGGCACTGGCTAGGAGTTGTGGAGCATTGATCAAGGGAAAATATGATCAATGTCTTGTTTATGCACTTGTGCAGCTGGTCTATTCTTGCACGTGAAGTCATTAATTTAAATTATGTTATCGTTAAGTATGTTTTTTAATTTGAATAATAGAGCATGTGTACTAGGTATTATGTCTTTAGCCGTTGTAATCCTCTCTATTTAAGATAGTTGTTTTCTTCTGAATATGTATGCATTCCATATATTCAAAATTAATCAAGAAATCTTTAGCCTATTGTTTCCCTAATCCATATTCATATTATTCAATCTGATACCATCACTCTCATCAAGACAAAACAAATTATCCTAAATTTGATCCATACTCTTACAACAAAATAATCATCATAATGGCTAATGTACCCAGAGAGCACTAATAGAGATGTCGTGATCTCAACGCACTGCCATGGATGATGGTGCCACATCATTTGTGCATCAATGATGGGTTTGTGGTTATCCTCGCAGAAAATTAAAGGGGCATGCTCTGGTAGATTTGATTTGGAAGTCCCCATTTGGAATTAATCTTGACTTATGGTTTTTATTATTTGGTTTAATTAATTAGTAGTATATTAAGTTGTTTTAGTTGGTGGTCATGTTAGGGGAGTTATTGGAGAAGTAGTCCTAGGTTGACCGAGTTAGGTCGGATATGGACGTTGTGGGTGCATGAGTCTAGAGTGAGTTTTGAATAATTCCTCCACATTTTGTGTTGTAGTTTGTTTACGTTAGGCTAGTAGGCTATATATATAAATAGGCAATAATCGAATAAGAAGGGACCTGGTACCAACATCCCAACTACCTAATATATAACCAAAATATGAAGCTAAGGGCATCCCAGGTACCTAATTAACATGTATTTAATTAAGTCACTTAAATGAGCATGAAACATTGAGTACAATTAAGTAGAGAAAATCCATTGTATACTAAACGAGTTAAGATATAACTAAGTCAGGTTTAAAATAGCATATAGCAGTTTTCAGTGCTGTGATAAATCAAATCATCCACTAAATGTTTAAACTAGAAAGGAGGTTACAAGCTAGCTTACAATAGTTGGAAAAGAAAAAAAAAAGGGATAGCTAGTTTCAAGCTCCAAATGGCTAAAAAGCCACTTCTAATGGCCATACCCGGTACCGGAGACAGTTATTGGACTTCAAATCAAACTGCTTGGGCTGCAACCGTAAGACGGCTTCAAACCTTTTTTTTATCATAGTCTGCAATTTGACGGATAGTATTTGATGGCAGAGAGGTGGTTCCCTCTTAGGAGGTAGCCACCACACAAGGAATCAGAGAAGCAACCTCTGGACGTTAAATGAATATTATTTGTTTCATTCATGTATATGGCGGCTTAGTTTTCTCAGGTGCTCACAATCAGGACAACAGTTTGATTGTTTTCCGTTTAACTTTGATGCATGTATTTGCATTCAACACTTGAATTTGTATAAATTGTGACCATTGACTATTGTTTGATTATGTTAATTGTTAAACAAACCCTCTTTATAATCTCAAAATCGACATTTGACACTTGGTTTCAACTAGCCAGGTCTTGAATTCTTCTCTACAATCAAGTCTCAATAAGAAAACTGGGCTAAGTACTTTGTTTTTTGTTCATAATATATTTATACTTATTTATGCCCCCCCCCCCTCCCTTTAATAACAAACTAAATACATACATGGTAAAATAATATATTTATACTTGCGAAAAGTTAACGCACAAATTAAATTAACGTGCTAATTACACTATGTTGTAATTACACTACACTATAATTACACTATGTTGTAAATATAATTACACTATCTGATTCTTACAGTTAGCACGCTAACTTAATTTGTATTTGATCCAAACCCTTTATACTTATGGTTGCAGTACCTTAAAATATTGTACTAGTGAAAAGTTCTTGTGACGTAGTTATAGTTATCAACAACCACTAAAAGTACATAAAATAAATTCATACAGTAAATATAAATACATAAAATATAACAAAGAATGCAAGTTTTATATATGAAATGAAAACAAACATATTATGATATTAAAATTTGAAGCAAAGGTTCCTCTCCAAGGTTCAGAGGGACATCGTGTTTCTTCCGGCTGCACACCTCTCATTAGAGAGGTTAAGAGTAATATTCATCATTAACGGCCTAGAGTGAGGGCTCTTATGCACGCATGATAATGCAACTTCGACAAGTAATTTCACTTGCTCAGCAACTGGTTCCACAGGTGGAGAAAGGCGTTTGTCCAAAAATTCAGTATAAGATATGCCTTGTGTGTCTTCTAGCAATGTGAGGAGATCTCCTGGATGCTTACCCATTATAACTTCTAGTGTCACCACCCCGAAGCTATAAACATCACACTTCTCATTCACTTCCATCGTGTATGCAAGCTCTGCGAAACAAAATCTCACGTCAACATCATGTGTACGCTATTAGTAGTTGAAAGGTTGATTTATACCTGGAGCGATGTAACCAAATGTTCCGGCAAAAGAAGTTCAGTTGGATGAGTCAGGCTTCAATAGTCTAGCAGTGCCAATATCAGACACATGAGCAACCCATTCAGAATCAAACAGAACATTGTTGCTTGTTAAGTCCCTGTGGATGATTGGTTGTGAACAATCATGGTGCATATAGGATAAAGCCTTCGCAATACTTTTAATAGCCATCAGCCTTTTTTTCCAATCAACTTCAACCGCTTGTTCCATGTGATTCAGTATGTTTCTTAAGCTCCCTCCTGCCAAGAACTCATACACCAAAAACGAGTGGCTTGAATGTGAACAAAATCCGTAGAGTTTGACGATGTTTTGATGGCGTATCTCTGTCAACGCTCGGATCTCGTTTTCAAAACTCTTGAGATTTTGCACCTCACCATCTTCTGTTGCGTGAATTTTTTTCACCGCAAAAACTTCAGCTGACATTTCCGCTTTTTAAACAGTTTCGTATCCACCAACACCAACAACATACTTCGAGTCGAAGTCCTCCAAGGCCTCAATGATTCTCTCGTATACCATTTTCCTATCATAGCTCCAAATGGTAAAAGGTTTTGCGTGTGTGATCTCCCGTGGCCTAGTAGTTACATTCGGGTCACTTTTACGGAGATAACAGAATATAACGACAATTATAAGAACGAGCAACAAGAATCCCAATATAGGAAGTATGGTTGAAATCACAACTGAAACCTTCTTGTTACCTTTATTCCTTGTTTGGATGGGACAGACTAACCCTGTGTGATTTCCACATAACCTCTTGTTGTGTCCAAGTGCCTCCATTGGTGCATCTTCAAATGCTTTCATCTTTGGAAGTGGGCCCTCTAGTTGATTGAAAGATACATCAACTGTGGTTAAACTTAACATTGCGGTGAAACTTGAAGGAATAGAGCCTGTGAGGTTATTGTGAGAGAGGTTCAACATTTGTACAACGGTCAAACCCCCAAGCGATGGTGGTATCGTCCCAGTCAAATTGTTTTCACTTAGATCAAGGGATTCTAACTTCTCCAACTTGGAAATTTGCACAGGAATAGCTCCCTCAAGTTTATTAGTGCCTAGGTTCAAGATCCTCAACTTTATGCATTCTCCTAAATTTTCATTGATTGGGCCGGTAAGATAATTTTTTGCTAGATTAAGTTCTTCTAAGTTGTACAGATTTCTCAATGTTGAAGGAATTGTACCTGATAGCTTATTGTCCTCCAAGTACAGGTTCACTAGTGAACTTAATCTTTCAAAGCTCTTTGGGATTTCACCAACCAATTGATTTGATGAAAGATTAAGCCTTACTAATTTTCTAGCTCCCCCAAGCTTTGAAGGTATTTTTCCAGACAAATTGTTGTTGGATATCATTAAGCTAGTTAAATTAGGGCATAACCCCCAGTTGCTAGACACCTCACCGTAGAACTTATTGTAACTCAAATTTATGTAATCCAACTCCGGATATATCCCAAAATCTTCAGAGATGTTTCCAGTTAGTTGGTTATGATCAAGTCGAACCCTGACTAAGCTGCTACAGTTTTTCAAGCTCTTTGGCACGTGGCCAGAGAAGAGATTGACACTCACAGTAAAATATGTAAGTATGCCGGAGACACATATATTGTCTGGTAAAGGACCAGAGAGCATATTATTAGATACACCGAATATTTCCATTTTAGTTAGGTTAATATCTTGAGGAATGAAACCTACAAAATTATTCACGATCAATGTCAATATATGGAGGGCTGTTCTCTTTCCTAAATTAGGTGGTATGACGCCGCTGAAGTTGTTATCAACTAAGTGCAACTCTGTAAGTTGAGTGTAATTGGCAAAATAATTTGGAATCGGCCCAGATATGAAGTTCTCACTAAAGTGTATCCTTCGTAGGCTACTGAAATTTCGGAAAGTCATTGGAATGGTACCTGTGATATGGTTGGTGCTAATTTCGATATCTATGAGATCCCTAGCCCCAGCAAGTTCGGATGGAATAGACCCAGAAAGTTGATTAGTATACAGATAAAGGAAATATAGAGAGGTTAAATTTCCTATTGATGAAGGAATGGCTCCAGTAAGATAATTAGAAGAGAAATCAAGATAAACTAACTTTTTGAGGTTACCTATGGTATTTGGGATATGACCAGTAAGATGGTTATTATACATAGAAATATCAGTTACAGATCTTAGCATTCCTATCTCTGATGGAATCACCCCTGAGAAGTTATTATATTCCAGGTGTAAATATCTGAGATTAGTCATGCTCCCAATGCTGGAAGGAATGTGGCCAGAAAGCGAGTTATTTGACATATCTAAACTTTTCAAGATTTCGTAATGAATACATATCAAGATCACCAAGTGTACCTGTTAAGCTTAGAGATTTAATGGTGATACTTGTTACAACATTTTCTGCAGCTGCAGTACCGTTACAACTGATTCCCGTCCAATTATTATGACATGGGTTGTTTCCAACCCATGATGAAAGAACTGATTGGCTTTGTTTATCAAGGCTGGCTTTCCATTTAAGAAGAGCAGATGCAACTGTGGTTGGTGTAGCAGTTGCAAGTGAAGGGACACACCCAAGATTATAACAAGAGAAAAATAATAATAATATAATTGCAAATGAGAGGGATATGTTTATGTTTGTAGAACTCAAGACTTTCTTAACAACCAACGGAGAATAAATGTTACTAATTTATAGAAGATTGATAATAATATAGGGTGAGACCCTGAGGACCTGTCACTTTATCATGATGACCCTACCAATTCTGTATTTCACCCCAAGTTGTAGATCCAAATTAAAGGGTTACTATTGGTGTCTCCAAGGAGCGCTATCATTTTTATCCGCAACCTGAAACCTGAAAGTATCCATAATCATGGAACCCGAAAATCCCAAATAACTCGTTTGACCTAGTCATTCATAATACATGCTATTACATCTCCAATTCATAACCCAGACCCGAAAAACTTGAAAGTACAACTGCAGAGCACCCCTATCTACGCACATAAACATGCTTCACTTGTTCTCAAGCTTTCATAAACTATACCATTAAGAATAACGAAAAGGACTTTTAATATGGTTAACAGTCAGGAGTTTTGCTGGCGGAGCACACGGATCGGGCTTCACCGACAATGCCATTAGCGGCGAGGTGGGGCAATATTTCCGGCAATGGCTGGATTTCTTGTAGCATGAAGAGAAATTTGAGATATTATTGGAGCTTTAACATTTCTTTTAATTATTAATTTTTTAAATTCAAAATGGACAAATGTACTACTACTCTTGTTATCTTGACTTCTAACATACAAAATTTCTCTCCAAAACCAATTATTCAATTTAATGATTACTATGACGACCCGTATCTAAAGTGTTTGGAAAACTACAAGGGCTGGTGGGGTCCTATTTATTAAAAGAAAATTTATTCCATTTGATCATATAACTCCAACAGGCAAGCTATCTCGCTTTCTACTTCCACGATAAGTTTCATGGCGTAGTGGACTATGTACACGTTAGAGTCTCTTACTCTCTTCATTTGATGATTACCTTGTGGGTTTTATTAAGCTTTCAGAATTCCTCAGTCCTAAAACAAATTAGAAGCCTATTTATACAAACCCCACTAACAGCGAAAACTAGCGCCTACGTGAAAACTCGTAAATTGTTTTCACTTTTCCGCATTTTTCTCATATTTTTGATTTTTATGAAGGTTACTGAGTTCTTGCTAACCCAACAATTTGCCCCTTGTATTATGATACCAAAATGCGTTTGACTTTGTCACACATCTTCATGAGAAACCAGACGCCGTTGACTTTGATTTCTCCCTTTCGTTAAATCCCTTCTAAGTTAGTCATTATATTCTTCTTATCCACCTTTGGACATAGAGTTTTAGGCATGTGATAAAGATTCCAACTTTCATTAATCAATCCTGAGCAACGGTCGGTTCTTTAATCTAATGACAAAATTCATAGAATTTTGAACTCATTCAAACATAGAAAAATCCCTATTGTAGCTCAGTTATTATCAAATTATTCAAAATCTATCAAATCGGATTTCCGTCATTGTTAAAACCTTCTAATAAGATGTCTATCCGGATTCGACCGAATTCCATATGAGAAAACAACCCGATTCGAAAAGAACATTACATTCTTTGAAAATGACCAAACCGTCCATTGAATAAAATCCACATTCGTTACCCGTTAACATATTTTGCAAAGAAACATATCGTTTAAAAGTTATTCTCCCTTTCCTTTTGCAAAATATGGCCTGTTTCGCTATTTTTGGGTCAAGCCATCACCACTCGTAGTCGATCATTAACCTGACCCGTGTCTTGACCCATAATCATAATCACCATACCAACTATTTTCAAATTCCAAATACTATAATACTCAAATTGCCCCTGGTTATTAAATCACATATCTATCTTAGAATTGAGATCAAAACTCTTTAATTAAGCTCTTGAATTGATGTGTATGAGGTATTAGAACATCTCTTCAATTTGATCTTAAAATATATCATCAACCATCAACTTTGAGACTTCTGAACCAAATATCAAACTCGAAGCCGACTCCAAAAGATCACAACATCACAAAATCACAGCTTGAATCATCAAGTTTATCCTAAAATCTGATCTTCTTGAACGATTCACTAATTCAGATTGATAAAAACTTGAAGAAACAAGAATCGATTATCAATTTTGTGTAATTGAACCGATTTTGACTTTCTTATCTGTTGACTTTCACCAACTTTGGCCAAGAACCACTTGTTCTTCAAGAAATCCCTGTACCTTCAATTTTTCTAAAACATTCTTTTATACCCGAAATTTGGTTAAGTATGCCGTGCACAATTAAGTTAATGATGTGCACAGCACATTCACTATGAAAAAAAAACGCCTCCACAAATCGGTTTAGATTTTAATTTTAGTGTGAAACCACGGCGTTATTTTAATTTATATTATGTTTAAAATATGTTATCTATAGTTATAAATAAATTATTTACAGAATACGTTTACCTAATACTGTGATATAAACATGAATTACAGGTTTTTGTCCGGTCAGGTACTGTACCAGTTTTTATATGCTCCCAATGACATGAACCATTGATTAATTTTGTTAGAAGAGAGCAACTTGTGGGTGAATTTTATAAACAACCCCTGAATGTACATAAAATAAGTTCATATACGAAAAAGAAATACAAAGAATATAGAACAACAAATAATGTAAGTTTATTTATGAAATGAAAACAAACATATTATCATATTAAGATTTGAAGCAAAGGTTCCTCTCCAAGGTTCAGAGGGATAACAAGAAATACATAGAATATAGAACAACAGATCATGTATTATCTATGAAAGGTAAACAAACATACGTACTATGAATTTATTAAGAATATTTGAAGGGAAAGTTCCTCTCAAAGGTTCAGAGGGTAATCGTGTTTCTTTTGGCTGCACGCTTCTCATTAGAGAGGTTATGAGTAATATTCATCATTGACGGCCTAGAGTGAGGGCTCTTAAGCACGCATGAGAATGCAACCTCCACAAGTAATTTCACTTGCTCAGCAACTGGTTCCACGGGTGGAGGAAGGCGTTTGTCCAAAAATTCAGTATGAGGTATGCCTTGTGTGTCTTCTAACAATGTGAGGAGATCTCCTAGATGCTTACCCATTACAACTTCTAATGTCACCACCCCAAAGCTGTAAACATCACACTTCTCATTCACTTCCATTGTGTATGCAAGCTCTGCGGAAAAAAATCTCAAGTCAACATCCTGTGTATAGCACTTAGTAGTTGTAAGGTTGATTTATACCTGGAGCAATGTAACCAAATGTTCCAGCAAAAGAAGTCCAGTTGGATGAGTCTAGCTTTAATAGCTTGGAGGTGCCAAAATCAGACACATGAGCAAGTTGCTCAGAATCAAATTGAACATTGTTGCTTGTTAAGTCTCTGTGGATGATTGGCTGTGAACAATCATAGTGCATATAGGATAAGGCCTTCGCAATACTTTTAACAGCCATCACCCTCTTTTTCCAGTCAAATTCAACAACTTGTTCCATGTCATTCAGTATGTTTCTTAAGCTCCCTCCTGCCAAGAACTCATACACCAAAAGCGAGTGGCTTGAGTGTGAACAAAATCCGTAGAGTTTTACGATGTTTTGATGGCGTATCTCTGTCAACGCTCGGATCTCGTTTTCAAAACTCTTGAGATTTTGCACCTCACCATCTTCTGGTGCGTGAATTTTTTTCACCGCAAAAACTTCAGATGACATTTATGCTTTATAAACAGTTCCGTATCCACCAACACCAACAGCATACTTCGAGTCGAAGTCTTCCAAGGCCTCAATGATTTTCTCGTACACCATTTTCCCATCATAGCTCCAAATGGTAAAAGGTTTTGCTCGTGTCTCTCGTGGCCTAATGGTTACATTCGGGTTTCTTTTACGGAGATAGCGTAATATGAAGATAATAAAAAACATAAGCAACAAGACTCCTAATGCAAGAAGTGTGATCAGAACCACAATCGAAACCTTCTTGTTTTCACCTTGATTCCTTAGTTGGATGGGACAGGCTAAGCCTGTGTGATTTCCGCATAACCCCTTGTTGTGTCCTAGTGCCTCCATTGGAGCATCTTCAAATGCTCGCATCTTTGGTAGTGGACCCTCTAACTGATTGAACGATACATCGACTGTGATTAAACTTAACATTGCAGTGAAACTTGAAGGAATAGTGCCTGTGAGAGAGGTTTAATGTTTGTACAACTGCCAACCCCCCAAGTTGTGGCGGTATACTTCCTGTCAAATTATTATGAGAGAGATCAAGGGATTCTAATTTCTCCAACTTGGAAATATGTACAGGAATAACTCCCTCGAGTTTATTACTGCTTAAGTTCAAGATCCTTAACTTTAAGCATTACCCTAAATTTATATTGATTGGGCCAGTAAAAGAATTTTGTGCCAAGTTAAGTTCTTCTAAACTGTAGAGATTTCCTAACGTTGAAGGAATAATACCAGATATCTTATTGTTGTCCAAGTAAAACTTTGCTAGTAGGCTTAATCTTTCAAAGCTCGCTGGGATTTCACCAACTAAGTGATTTGATGAAAGATTAAGCTCGAGTAACTTTGTTGATCTTCCTAGCTCTGTAGATATTTTCCCATATAAATTGTTGTTGGATATCTTTAATCTAGTTAACTTAGGACATAATCCCCAATTACTGGATACTTCACCATAGAGTAGGTTGTGACTCATATCCATATATTCCAACTCTGGATATATCCCAAAATCTTGAGATATGTTTCCGGTCAGTTGGTTATTTTCAAGCCGAACTCTGACAAAGCTGCTACAGTTTTTTAAGCTCTTTGGCACATGACCAGAGAAGAGATTGTTATCAACGGTGAAGTGCGTAAGCGTACCGGAGTCACAAATTGTGTTTGGTACATGACCAGAGAGCATGTTGTTAGACACTGAAAAAATTTCCATCTTAGTTAGATTCATATCTAGAGGAACGGAGCCTACGAAGTTATTCGTGAACAGGCTCAAAGCAACAAGGGGTGTTCTCCTTCCTAATTCTGGGGGTATGAAGCCACTGAATTTGTTATCAGCTAAGTGCAACTCTGTAAGCTGAGTGTAATTTGCAAAATAATTTGGAATCGACCCTGATATGAGGTTATCACTGAAGTACATCCTTCCTAGTCTACTAAGATTTTGGAAAGTAATTGGAATGATAGCTGTGATCAGGTTCCTACCAATCTCAAGATCTATGATATCCCGAGCCCCAGCAAGTTCGGATGAAATGGACCTAGAGAGATGATTAAGATACAGATAAAGGTACCATAGAGAGGTTAAATTTCCTATCGAAGAGGGAATGACTCCAGTAAGACTATTATTAGAAAAATCTAAGTTTTGGACCAAACTAAGTGTCCCAATTTGTGAAGGGATATGTCCCTCAAGTTTATTGTAACCTAAGTCAAGATAAACCATTTTACCGAGGTTACCTATGCTATATGGGATAAGACCAGTAAGACTGTTACTCGCCAAAGAAAAATTAGTTAAAGAACTTAGCATTCCTATCTCTGATGGAATCACCCCTGAGAAGTTATTATTTTCCAGGTGTAAATATCTTAGATTAGTCATGTTCCCTATGCTGAAAGGAATGTGGCCATAAAGCGAGTTATTTGAAATATCTAAACTTTTAAGATTTCGTAATGAATACATATCAAGATCATCAAGTGTACCTGTTAAGCTTAGAGATTTAACGGTGATACTTTTTACAACACTTTCAGCAGCCCAGTACCATTACTGCAACCGATTCCCGTCCAATTGTTATGACACGGGTTGCTTCCAACCCATGATGACTGATTGGCTTTGTTTATCATGGCTGGCCTTCCATTTGAGATTATCAGATGCAACTGTTGGTGTAGCAATTGCAAGTGAAGGGACGCACACAAGATTATAACAAGAGAATAATAATAATAATAATAATAATAATAATAATAATAATAATAATAATACAATTGCAAGTAAGAGAGACATGAAAGACCATCTTATTTGAAAGAAGGGGTTATGAAATGGTATGAGATTCAAAGAGTTGTGGAATAAGTTTGTAGAACTCAAGACTCTCTTAATTACTAATAGGGTATGGTTAGTGTTACTTATAGAAAACAATATTACATGGTGACACCCTGATGACTTATCACTTTATCATGATAACCTTCTGTGTTGGCCTATTGTTAATGTCACCCCAAGTTGTAGATCCAAAAGGGTTACTGTTGTTGGAGTATTAATTCAAATCTGGTACGGGTCATGGGTCAGCTCACTTAAGTTTATGTGTCAGTTTATTTTGTTTTATTATTATCAAAAGAGTCGCCGTCTTCTCCAAGTTATTCAGTTATGCACGTGTGTTTATGTTTTATTAGGTTAAAGGTAGTGGTCCTGTTTTATCTCAATAAATTCGTGTAATCATGGTCACGTAGGTTAGTTGTTCAGTTTTTTATGGCTTATGGGCCTTTCTTTAAGTTGTAATTTGTTCGCTATTTAAAGCCCTTTGATTAATGAAGTGATAATTTGTGACGGCAACAATATTTGTTAATCGATTGCTCTTGATCCAACATGTGGTATCAGATCTTAGGTTCTGAATCAATTACTTATCCCATCGATCAATTCCTGTCAAGCTTTTCTTACCTTTCTCATGGCAAATACCAATTCAAACAATCTCTCAACCCCACTTCTGATTTTCAAATGGGAGGGTTATTGAACTCTCCTACTTTCGCATGATCTCTGGGATTATGTGATAACGGGTTTTAACCAAGAAGATGCTGATAGAACCCACTTGCGCAATAACAGACATAAGGATGCTAAGGCTTATAGCCTGATTCAACAAGCAGTCCATGATGATGTATTCTCAAGAATAGCAGCAGCAACAACAGCAGCACAAGCTTGGACTCTATTGAAAACTGAGAACCAAGGAGATTCAAAAGTGAAGACCGTAAAGTTGCAGACTTTGCGACGTGATTTCGAGACCATTCAGATGAAGGAAGGTGAAGCTGTGGGTGATTTCTTGTCAAAGGTCATGAAGAATGTTAATCAGAAAAGGGCTCTTGGGGAAGAAGTGTTGGATCAAACAATTGTAGAGAAAGTTCCAAGAAGTCTCCAACCCAAATGGGATCATGTGGTGACTGCGATCGAAGAGTCAAAAGATCTCACCAGGCTGACCTTTGATCAGCTTATGAGATCCTTACAGGCTCATGAAGGACGAGTCAACAGGGGGAAAGATGTTGATGTTGAAGAACAAGCATTTCAAGCCAGAGAAGAAGAACAACCCGGTAATCTAGGTCGGGGGAGAGGATTCCTACGAGGAAGAGGTAGAGGACATGGTAAGTTCTCTAGCAGAGGAAGAGGGGGTATTCAATGTTACAATTGTAACAAATTCAGACATGTGAAGTCTGAATGTTGGAGCGAGCCTAGGGCTAATGCTGCAGTAGGAGATCAAGAGGAAGACGATGAAGATGGCCTTTTGTATATGGCCATAGCAGAGAATGATGAACACAAAGATGATGTCTGGTTTATAGATAGTGGTTGCTCTAATCACATGACAGGGCAACGTGGGCTGTATAAGGATTTAGATGAGGCAAAGAAGGTAATTGTGAGAATGGGAAACGGAAAAGGAATACAAGTAGAAGGTAAGGGTAACGTGAGTCTAGAAGTTGGTAAGGGAATGCACAAAACGTTGAATGAGGTACAATATGCACCAGCACTCGGTTATAATCTTATAAGTGTTGGGCAGCTTATGAAGGCTGGGTATGTTCTATTGTTTGATGATGGTGCGTGCACTATCACACGGTCTAAGAGTGGAAAGCATGTCCACCGAATCGATATGGCTGAGAATAATGTATTTCCCTTGCATGTGAAGAAAGAATACAAGCAAAAGGCACTGGCAATGGTGAAAACTAGTGATACTATTATGTGGCATCAAAGATATGGGCACCTTTATGAGAGAGGGTTGAAGGTTTTGGTTTCTAAACAGTTGGTGCGAGGACTACCGAGACTCAAGGCAGTGGGTGTGTTTGAAAGATGTGCCTATGGAAAGCAAACCATGAAGGCTTTTCCATTAGGTGCATGGCGTGCAACCCAGTGTTGCAACTGGTACATGCTGATGTGGTCAGGCCCATGCAAACAAAGTCACTAGGATGTAATTATTACTTTGTGATGTTTACTGATGATTACACCAAAATGTCTTGGGTTTACTTTATGGATAAGAAATCTGAAAGTTTTTGGAAGTTCAAAATATTTAAGGCGAGGGTAGAAAATGAAACTGGAAGAAGGGTTGTTACATTGAGAACAGATCGTGGAGGAGAATTCTGTTCTAAGGCATTTATAGGGTTTTGTGAAGAACATGGGATACATATGGAATTTACAGCCCCCTATACGCCAGAACAAAGCGGGGTAGCCGAGAGAAATAATCGAACTATGGTGGATATGGCCACATGTATGTTGAAAGGGAAGGATTTGAGTAAATATTTCTGGGGTGAAGCAATAGCAACAGCAGCTTATTTGTTGACCATGGCACCACCAAAAGCAGTCCAAGATAAGACACCATATGAAGCATGGTATGGTTACAAGCCATCGAGCCAGCTCAACATAGAAAGAAGTTGGATTATAAGTCTAAGAAATGCATATTTGTTGGATATTGCACTAACTCGAAAGCATATAGATTGTATGATGTTGTTGCAAAGAAAATTATAACCAGCAGGGATGTTACGTTTGATAAGAGTGCACGGTGGAAAAATGAAGATAATGAAGTGATAAAAGGAATAGGGTATGAAGGGGGAAAGTTATTGGTCAAAGAAGTGTTTTCACTAGGAATCAAATAATATTGAATTGTAATATGAACTTTGTGTTATGATCTTGTTGATATATCTTACAAAAGAAGGAAAAATACATAATAAATAGGCAGCTCTATTGGCTTAACCATGGAAATACAATAAAAAAAAAGATTATGGATCCCTTGATTTTGGTTGCAACGGTGTTCTTCTTTGCTGATATTGACTTGTGAAATCTCTAAGTAAGGAAATAAGGTAAAGGCAAATATTATGTATTATTTTATTTATTTTGGTTTTCTAACACCCCCCCTCAAGTTGAGTAGTAGGGTCTCCGATACTCAACTTGCTAAGAAAATTGTTGAATATTATTCCGTTGACTGCTTTTGTTAATATATCAGCTAATTGATCTTCTGATCGAACGAACGGTAGTTCTATAATTCTGGCTTCAAGTTTTTCTTTGATGACGTTTCGGTCAACTTCAATGTGTTTTGTACGATCGTGCTGGACAGGGTTCTCTGAAATTTGTATTGCGGCTTTGTTATCACACATAATTTTGCTTGCTTCGTTGGAGGGAATCCAATCTCAGTCAGAAGTTTATGGATCCATATGACTTCTGCCAAACCTCGTGCAATCCCTCTGAATTCAGCTTCTGTGCTTGATAAAGCAACTACCTTTTGTTTTTTGCTTCTCCAAGTTACCAAGTTTCCGCTGACCAGAGTAAAATATCCTAAGGTAGATCTTCGGTCATCTTGATCTCCTGCCCAGTCTGCGTCCATGTATAGCTGAATCTTTAAATGTTTGTTTTGTTGATAGAGAACTCCATGACCCACTGTTCCTTTGAGGTATCTAATAATCCTCATTACCGCCTCCATGTGGGTAACTTGAGGTCGGTGCATAAATTTGCTAACAATTCCAACTGCATATGAGATATCTAGTTTACCTACCAGACGTTGGTATCTTTCTTTGTTTGTTAACTCGGCCCCCTCTTCCATATGGAGTTTGTGGTTCACCCTCATTGGTGTGTCGACGGGCCTACAGTCAATCATTCCTGTTTCAGCAAGAAGATCAAGAATGTATTTCTTCTGGCATATAAAGATTCCCCCTTTTGATCTTAGTACCTCAATTCCAAGAAAATACTTGAGTCTTCCCAAGTCTTTCATTTCAAATTCTGTGAACAAGTTTGTCTTCAACTTCTTAATGTTTCTTCATCGTTTCCTGTAATGACCATGTCATCAACATATATAATTAAACAAGTCACGAGTTTACCTCTTCGTTTAAGAAACAACGTATGATCGGAGTTGCTTTGTTGATATCCATATGTCCTCATTGCTAAGGTAAATCTTCCAAACCACGCTCGAGGAGATTGTTTAAGCCCGTACAAAGATTTCTTTAATCGACATACTTCATTTGCTTTGAATTTTTTTGTGAACCCGGGCGGAGCTTCCATATAGACTTCTTCTTCTAATTCCCCATGTAGGAATTCATTCTTAACATCAAATTGGTGAAGGGGCCATCCTTCATTTGCAGCGATTGAGAAAAGAACTCGAATTGTCTCAAACTTGGCTACCGGGGAGAAAGTCTCGGAGTTGTCAATCCCATATGTCTGAGTTTAACCTTTGGCCACTAACCGTGCTTTATATCTTTCAATAGTTCCATCTGGCTTGTGTTTGATTATAAAGACCCAGCGACAACCCACTGGTTTCTTTCCTGTAGGAAGTTCACATTTCTCCCATGTGTTGTTTTTCATTAACGCTTTCATCTCTGTATCCATTGCATCCTTCCAATTATTTGATTCTAGGGCTTGTTCCACGGTATTTGGAATTTGTTCAGTGTAAAGTGAGGAGTTAAAAGCTTTGGCATCTTTGGAAAGGTTTCCTTCGACTATGTTTGCCATGGGGTATCTAGAAGATTTAGAATGCTTTTCTGGAGAGTACCGCTTTGCTGGAATACCCATGTTGACTCTTGGTGGAAGAACATATCTCTCAACGGTTTCTTCTTCTTGTATTGATTCTTATCTATTTTGTTCTTGTATTGGTTCTTCTTTTTCCACCTGCACTGTTTTTTCTAATTCTATCTCATGGTTGTTAGTTATATTTTCATGAGTATCATGAGATCTTTCATCTGTTATATTTTCAGATATTTGATAATTACTTACTTCAGACGTTAGGTCATGAGGATTTGGGATTGTAGTACTTGGGCCACTGAATTGGTATGGTATTGGTGACTCATCTTGGGTACTATGATCAACTTCTTCTAATGACGGTACCCATTGTAACCAATTCAGTAGGTCATACTCTTTCTCCCCCGGACCATTGTGTTTGGAATTATAGAAAAATTCCGTTTCAAGAAAGTCACAATTCATGGTGGTATACATATGACGCCTCTTTGGACTGTAGCATCTGTAGCCTTTCTGATTGATTCCATATCCCATAAAAACACATTTTTCAGCACACGGTTCAAGTTTGGTTCGATTGGTTTTAGGTATATGTACAAAAACAGAGGAACCAAAGATTCATGGTTTCAAAGTGAAAGGGGCAGGTAGTTTAGTGAATTCATATAGGGCTTGAAGAGGAGTTTTGAGGTTAAGGGCTTTGGTTGGTAGCCGATTGATAAGGTAAGTAGCGGTAGCAACGTCTTCAGGTGAAAAAAAAAGTAGGAACTTGAGACTTAATTAGGAGGGCATGAGTTATTTCTAAGAGAATACGGTTTTTTCGCTCAACGGTACCATTTTGTTCAGGCGTATGTGAACATGAAGTCTGATGGATTAATCCTTTTTCTTGACAAAAAACTTTCATCGAGGTATTAACAAATTCACCTCCACTGTCAGACCGAAGGATCTGTATATTCTTTTGAAATTGAGTTTGAATCATGGTATAAAACATTTTAAATTTATCGGGGACTTCAGACTTGTGTTTTAAGAAGTAAATCCATGTCATACGTGTGCAATCATCAACAAAGACTAAAAAACAACGAAAGTTTTGCCCCCCAATGACCTCTGCGGGTCCCCAAACATCTAAATGAATCATTGAGAAAGGTGAATCGACTTTCGTGTTATTTGGGCTAAAGGAATGTCTATGGCTCTTAGCTAAGGCACAAACTTCACACGTAAACACTTTATTTGTAGGATATAGTTTAGAAAATAAAAGATTTAAATACCCGATAGATACGTGCCCCAAACGTCTATGCCACAACCAAGCTTCCCTATCAGTAGTTCCGTGAGCCAGCATCACAGTACCTCCTTGAGTCACTTCGTCCACGTAGTACAATCCTTGTCGCTCAGATCACTCTCGTCTTGATGTCTTGTAAAATACAAAAGGTAGGGTGCATTAAAACTGTACAGTTTAGTTCTTTTGTCACATGACTAATGGATAATAGTTTATGTGACAATGATGGAACATGAAGGCAATTTGAGAGTTTTAAGGTTGATGAAATCTCAATTGTACCACCTTTTTCCACATCCATTACCCTGTCGTTTGCCGTTTTTATATAAGTTTTTGTGGGTATGGATGATAAGGTAAGATCTGATAGATCATATGTCATAGTGTCGGTTGCACCACAATCGAAAATCCATGATTTATCTTGCTTTTTATAAAAGCTTTGAGCCATATTTGCCTCTCCATTATGTTCAAGGGCTGTTTTGCAATTATTAAAAGCTTCTTTAATAAAACTATTAAATGTGCCATTTTGTGATATTAATCAGGGGATAAATTAAAAATATTATGTTTTAAGAGAAATGGGTCTGAGGACTTTTGCCCAAACCCCTTACCTAACGACGCCGGCCATGATTCATTTGCGGTTGCCATGTTGCCGAGACCTCCATCAATCTGGTCATCGTTGTTGTTTCCGGTGGTGTTATCACTGTCTATGGCGGTGGCGAAGTTGTTTCCGATAGTTCGATCACTTTCGACGGCGGTGACGACGTTGTTTCCGACGTTGTCGGTGGCACTATCATTTTCTTTGACTGGTACATTTTCTTGCTTTTAGTTACCGGTGATGATGGCAGTAGTGTCACCGAATCCTTCTTCTATGATTTGACCGCCGGTAATGGTGGTAGTAACGCCGCCCACGCCGGTGGTTGCATCCCCTATACTTGATTTACTGGTTTGGTTGGAAAATTTTGGTTTTTGAGGTTGTAAATTAAGGTTATTCGCAAGTTGGATCAGTGTATCTGAACCCGGGTTACCGTCGTCGGACATGGCAGCCCTTTTTGGTTTGGAAATCGAACAAATATAAAATTGTAGGGATGTAAGATATGAGCAGGTTTGATCCTAGAACCCAAAACACTGCTTTGATACCATGTTTTCACTAGGAATCAAATAATATTGAATTGTAATATGAACTTTGTGTTCTGATCTTGTTGATATATCTTACAAAAGAAGGAAAAATACATAATAAATAGGCAGCTCTATTGGCTTAACCATGGAAATACAATAAAAAAAGATTATGGATCCCTTGATTTTGGCTGCAACGGTCTTCTTCTTTGCTGGCATTGACTTGTGCAATCTCTAAGTAAGGAAATAAGGTAAAGGCAAATATTATGTATTATTTTATTTATTTTGGTTTTCTAACAAGAAGATGATGAGTATACGGGGGCAAATGTTGATCAAACCGATGAGCCAATTGGGGACTCATCAGATAGTTCCTTGTCAGATCCTTCAAGTCCAACAAGTGGTGGTACTTATGATGGTAACAGCAATGAAAGTCCTTCAGGTACACCACTAGCCTCTCGTACCCGTGATGACTCGAGTTCTTCCGATTCAAAAAATAGAACACTGAGAACACGTTCCCTTGATGATGTGTACACTCATACACATGTTATCGAGGAAGATGTGTATGGTTCATGTCAACTTTCATTATCGTTGGTTGAACCAGAATTTCATGTGGATGCTGCCAAGTATGATGAATGGAGAAGGGCTATGGAAGAGGAACTCGAGTCATTAAAGAAGCACAGAACCTGGACTCTTACAGACCTTCCTCAAGGAAAGAAAGCAATTGGTCTTAAGTGGGTTTTTAAGGTTAAACCAACCGCAGAAGGAGAGATTCACAGGTATAAAGCACGCCTTGTTGCTAAGGGGTATGCTCAACAATATGGTGTGGATTATGAAGACACATTCTCTCCAGTTGCACGATTTGAAACTATAAGAGTTGTCTTATCTTTGGCAGCTCAAAAGGGATGGGAAGTTCAACAATTTAATGTGAAGTCGGCATTTCTGAATGGGCCACTTCAAGAAGAAGTATTCGTGACTCAGCCACCAGGGTATGAAAAGATAGAAGAAGGGGATAAAGTCTACAGGCTCCATAAAGCATTAGCAGGCTCCGAGGGCCTGGTATGATAGAATTGATAATTATCTGCAACAAAATAAGTACAAGAGAAGCACTAGTGAACCCACGGTGTACATCAAGAAGACAATAACTGGTGAGATTATTATTGTGTGTTTGTATGTGGATGACATTATTTACATGAGCTCATCTGCAGATTTATTGGCTGAGTTTAAAAAGAAGATGGAGAAAGAATTTGAGATGTCTGATCTTGGTTCAATCCATTTCTTTCTTGGGTTGGAAGTTAACCAAAAGAGTGATGGAATTTTTCTGTCACAGAAGAAGTATGCTGCAGACTTGCTAAAACGGTTTGGGATGTGGAATTGTACACCTACTTCAATTCCTATGAAAGTAGGTGAAAAACTAAGCATGAATGATGCTGGTCCACAAGTTGATGCACATAAATTTCGAAGTCTAGTAGGCGGATTGATATATCTCACACACACCAGACCTGATCTGGCATTTGCTGTGAGTTTAGTCTCAAGGTTTATGCAAAACCCTTCCTCATTTCACTTTAATGCAGCCAAAAAGATCTTAAGGTATGTAGCAGGTACAATTGGATATGGAATTTGGTATGGCAAGACAAAAGAAGTACAGTTGGAGGGGTATTTTGATAGTGATTGGGCTGGGTCACTTGGTGACCGGAAGAGCATATCAGCAAATGTGTTTACAACATGAACAGGAGCAATTGCATGGAGTTCAAAGAAGCAGCAGGTGGTAGCATTGTCCACAACAGAAGCCGAATACATTGTTGTCAATGCTGCTGCCTGCCAGGCGGTGTGGTTAAGGAATCTGTTAAAGGATCTTGGTCAAGAACAAATGGAAGCTACCAAGGTTTACTGTGATAATGTTTCAGCGGTGTTTCTGACAAAGAATTCAGCTCTGCACAGCCGTAGTAAACACATCGACATCCGCTATAACTATATCAAGGATCTGGTTGAAGAAAAACAGGTGGAGATTAAGTCATGTTTCTCAGAAGAACAGGTTGCAGATGTGATTACCAAGGCTTTAGGAGTGGAACAATTTAACAAGCTGAGGGCAAAGTTGGGAGTAACGACGATTTGATTTAAAAAAGGGTATTGGAGTATTTATTCAAATCAGTGCGGGTCATGGGTCAGCTCACTTAAGTTTATGGGTCAGTTTATTTTGTTTTATTATTATCAAAAGAGTCGCTGTCTTCTCCAAGTAATTCAGTTATGCACGTGTGTTTATGTTTTATTAGGTTAAAGGTAGTGGTCCTGTTTTATCTCAATAAATTCATGTAATCATGGTCACGTAGGTTAGTTGTTCAATTTTTTATGGCATATGGGCCTTTCTTTCGGTTGTAATTTGTTGGCTATTTAAAGCCCTTTGATTAATGAAGTGATAACTTGTGACGGTAACAATATTTGTTAATCGATTGCTCTTGATCCAACAACTATTAGTGTCTGCAAGTTGTTTAATTTTAGAAAAATACGCAAACATGCTTCAGTTGTTCTCAAGCTTTCATAAACACTATATGTTCGGTGAAACTTTAGTGAACATCGTTCAGTGAAATACGTTTTTGTGATCGTTTATTTAGTAAAACTTATTAGCACTAATATAATTTTTCACTTAATTTAACGAACAAACATGAACATGTACCTATCTTCCTCATGAATATTCATTTAAATTATTTATTAGTTACTAGTAATACTACTTTAATCATCAGTTACATAATCTTCGCTTTGTTTACATTCATTTTCTTAAGTTGTATTTGCTTTTATTGTTTACACATGTAATGTACTGTCATCTTTGCGGTTTTTGTTCATTTACATTTCTTTGTGTTCGTTTAAATTTGTTTAGAATATTAATGAAATGAACAAACACAAACGAACGCGAATACATAATACCAGAAAATCCGTATGTTTATATTCCTATACATTTGGTACCACTCTGCATTTAAACTTCGCATTGTTAAAAGCTATATCATTGTATAATTTCAATTAAAGTAGGAACGATGAGCAACAAATTCGTACACTTCTAAACCAACTAAACTATTTGTTCAATCATTCTATTTGGAACTTTTACTGATGTTTGATGCAACATTTGTAACGCTCGGTTTAGATAAAATTTATGTGTTAATGTTGATAAAAGTTTTTGAATTTTATACCATGAAAAGGGTAAAGGGCTACAGTTTTGAACTAGATGACTTGCACGTTTGTGGTTTGAGTTAACTTTACAGTATAGTTTTGAACAAGGGTATAATGGGAAGACAAAGAGATACAAAGATAGTCAGAGAAGCGAAGACTGAGAGATAATGAAGCAATATTCCTTTTGAATATTACTTTTTTAAGTATATCACATAAATAAAGATTTTGAGGTTAAAATACCATTATTTCTTTTAAATATTAATTTTATTAGTATGTTAATATATATATATTTTTAGGACTAGCTATCCAGCTTTCTTTGTAGAGACTTTTGCTTTTTAGTGGGAGGCCATTGGTTCTAATCCAGGCAAGTGATGATGTAAATATAGGAGTATTAGCGGATTTAAACCGTTAAAAAAAACTAAACACCTTATGTATAGTGCACATGATTGAATTTAATAGACAAGTAAATTATGAAATTTGTCACAAAACGTATACATGAAGGATGATTTTTATTATTTCTTGATTTAAGGACGAAACTCAAGATTTCCTTGGCACATACAGGACGTGTAATTTACTCATATTGATTTGATCTATCAAAGTCTTACAAATTGATAGTTTAGCAGGGTGTCAATTGGGATGGATATACATCACTTATTCTTTTATCTTGACTTTGATAGAATCTAACAAATACTTTGAGAAGTTTATCTCTAGGTCTCGTGCAAGCTGGATCACACACCAATTCAGATCATTATATTACCAATAGATGTGGTAATCAAATCAAAATAGAGAATAAAGACAAGGAATAAGTAAAAACCCAATAGATTCAACTAACAAACATAATATGTTAATGATAAAGCCAACGATATGATACAATCGATTTAGTCCCTGCTATTCTATTATAATGATAGCTAATGCAAGCCCTAATAACACAATCTTATTCAACGACCAACTAAAATGACCGAAAACAAACACTATTTATAAGCAGGGGAAGTGTCGCGAACAGACAAGCAGCCACACTTCAAAGGGTCACATTTTGTTGCCAGACATCAAAATATCTTCAATAATGTTGAAATGTAGTGCAGCCTAATAAATCCTACATATATCATGTTCTATTTATTATCTTCTCATTGTTTCAGAATGTTCATGGTAAAAATGATTTTCTCGTTGCTTTAGATCATGTGTTGAATCTCTATATCAGTCGTCCAAAGTGATGGGTAATTGTTGTACTCAAAGTTACTGATGGAGGTCCATGATCGTGCTTCCAAAGGTGGCCCAAGCATTGAAGAACGTGTCATGTTATATTTGGAGGTCCATGATCATGCTTCCAAAGGTGGCCCACGAAAATGGGCATAACTTGGCCCACGAAGCTCCATTTCAAGCCCATTACCAGTCAAATCGAAGCTCGAGACGAGAAGCACATTGTGGCAAATGCCTACAGCGGTTTGGCCCATGCCCGAAGCCCAAAAACGCCTCCTAAATAAAGTTATGGACATTTTTATGTATTTTTGTCAGTTTTTTCAATTTTCTTTTTGGGTTTGTGTTTGGCCCATGGCCTTTTTAGGGCCCATTTCATATTTGAAACTCTATTTATATTATGTTGATGTAATTTGGATGGTCAGACTTGAATTTGAATAATAAAGTTTTTTCTCTTTATTTTCCCTTGACCTTTGGGTGGGATTTGGGAGTTTTGGGAAGTTCTTCACGGGTATTCTTAGAATCAACGTGAATCGATCTTCGTTATCGTTTCACCGCTGCATCAGTTACATCCTTAATAGAAGCTTTCTATATTATATCTTAGTTTCTATTAATGTCAAGTATTCTGAAATCGGTCAATCGCATATGCAGCTGAAGCAATCTAAAGAAATTTTACCACACATGAGTCACAAAAAGGATAGAAATTTTTCGTAAATCACATTATCAGTCTGAAATTTCAGAGATTTCAAATATTTGTTACAAGGATCCAAAAAAGATTTATAAAGTTACCTATCAGATTCAGTTCATCACAATTCTCTTCAAGCTTACTTGAAATTCAAGTATAATACGGAGTATAAAATAAATATAAATAAAAAAGGTGTATTGCCTTAGTAGGTGATAGAGACCGATTCGAGATGGTTAATCTTCCAATAGACCCATAGAGTTGGTTATGCTCCAAGAAAAAAAGAGAAAAGATAAACCGAACTTGAGACAATTTTCTAATTAATTTTCTTATTGAAACGATTACAACTTATAGGAAAAGAAAACATATAATAATAATAATAATAATAATAATAATAATAATAAGGAAACACAGTTAGTGTATAATAAGGAAAGTAAATAATAGATAAACTTAAATTATTATATTAAATTTTAAGTAATATAGTATATCGTATCAATTCATCACCCATTCAAAACGTTGGGAATGTGTTTTCCATGGTGGTTGCCATTGAGTCGAATTGCCGCATGTGCGGTGATCTTAGTTGGTCGCCACAGTAATCGCCAATCGAGTCTATTGGTGGCGTTCGGAGAGGTCTGAATGAAATTCCACGACAGACGCCACTCGCGTCTTAGCACTTCACATGCAAGTGTTGTTTCGTTGTGATTCCTACTATAATCCACTAGTATATAAACGTTCTTTCCATCCATCCTTTCTATGTTATGTATTATATGTTAATAGAAAATACCAAAGAAGGTGGCATCATATAATGCCACAAAGTGGGATTTGATGAAAGGTGGAGACTTGGGTTGTTTTGATAACATCGGTAGTAGGGGTGTGATGGGAAGGGAGCTACTACATGTAGTAGTACATGGAGTAATAGATTTGTAGGTGGGAATTGAATTTGGCACTTTGGAACGGGAACAAAAATCGGGTCATGGTATTAGAGGAGGGGGGGGGGGGGGTTGACATGGGTATTGAAGTTGGAGTTGTTGGTGCACGATATGCATATGTTGGTGGTGGCGATGTAGAGATTAGGGGTGGAAGGGCCAGTTTTTGGTCGGTTACCATCGACGAGGTGCAGAAATTTTGGTGAGAGCGGCGGTAAGGTCAGCAGTAATATGATTCATGGTGGTAATGAGGGAGTCAAAGTTGAACTTGGCTAGGGTGGCTTGTTGGGTAGCGAATGATTCTTGTTGGATCAATAGCGGGTCAATTTTGTCGACCATGGCCATGATCAGGTCTTCACCCGGCGAAGAAGGCAAGAGAATGATTGATGAAAGCACCAAATTGATAGAGACCGATTCGATATGATCAATCTCCCAATATACCCATAGAGTGAGTTAGGCTCCAAGAACAAAAGAGAATAATAGAAACCGAACTTGAGACAATCATCTGATTATTTTTTTTATTGAAACGATTACAATTTATAGGGAAAAAAATTATAAGATAAGAAAATATAACAAGGAAATATAGTTAGAGTATAATAAGAAAAGTAATAATAAATAAATTTAAATTAATATATTAAACTTTAATTAATATAATATATCATATCAGTAGGTTATGAAGACATCTTAACCTTCCATTTCTATAATCAATCTTAATATTAAGATGAATGTGTAGGAAACAAAAAAAAGTTTCTAAAGAGTATATTTAAATAGCCACTTTTGTTCACTTTTTGAGTTTTTTCAATACACAAAGATGATTTTTTTCCCTTCGTTGTACAACAATTTTGCACCAGATTTGCACCAGATTTTTATTGTGCTATGTTTTTTGTATTGAATTTTTTAGTGATTTTTGCGCTGAAATGTTTTTATTGGATTTTTGTGCTTTGTTTTTTTTTTGGTGGTTTTTGTACTAGATTTTTTGTGTTGAATACCGGATTTTTTATTTTGTACATTGAGAAAACAATCGAATGAAAGTTTGAATTTTAAGAATAAAATTCTCACTATACCTAATCAAGAGGAGTGTCAATGTCATCTTCGTAATCCTTCTATAAATATTTAGACAAAACAGCCTTTTTCTAAGAGTATTTAAATTCTAATTCGACTTATTTATTATGTACGATAAGGATTCAATTTGAAATTAGACTCATCAAATTTCAAGTTTTGTAAGTGCATTTCATATAACAAACATCTATACGCTACATAGTCAAATCATTTTTTATTTATTTATTTTTTATTTATTTTTTTTTTTTTGAGGGGGGGAGGGGAGGTTAAACTCAAAAAATGGGGAAAACATTTTTGATTTTTTACATATAAGTTATAATTTTTATTATTATTTTTGAATTTTTTAGAGAGGAGGGGGGTGGGGGTTTGAGCCCACAGATATTTCCAACGTTTGTCTGTATTTTAACTTTTCCCTAAAATGAATACAAAATCTATATTAATATAAATTTTATAGTGGATGGACGTAAGCCGTTAAAAAAAGGAAAAAAAACAAAATAAAAGGTGGATGTGTCATACTTATTCTTTAATAGATGATGGCCACACCTTTTTCTATATTGATATGTCTATGATAGAACTAGTGACTTGAAGCTTTTCGAAAACTACAAAGGCTTATTAGAGGGGAAAGATATTGACACAGTAAGGTGCGGTTCCATGGAAACGCCGGCCCGACATGATTGGTACCACTTCATAACAAGTCCACCCGGGTTCATTTTCCGAATACTTTATGCAATTAAACTTTTAATTTCGACCACTATAACCCATTTTACCACCTTGTTTATTTATTTAACTATGTTAGAAACTCATTCATCGGCTACACATGTTTGAATAAAGAAGATATTAAATAATTCGTAATTAATAAAGATCTAGATAAGATATAATTAAAATCTCAAACTCCATAGTATGCTGGGAAATAAGTAACTATAGTTACGCTTGTCCCCTTCATAGGATCTATCTAAGCAAACTGACGCATGCCATATCCCCACATTCAACCTACTCAAACCCACCCGTTAAAAAACCTATACACCTGTTTATTTATTTTATTTTTTTTCGGACCTTCCTTGACCCTAACCCGAATTTCTTTTAGTAAATGACCAAAATGCTCATTTGACCGGTTAAAGTAAACAAAATGTCATTTGACCATATTTTTCCCATAATGTGTATGACATTTGTCAAATTCGGGTCCCGTTGGTATTCGTTTTGTACTCGTTTATTATATAAACCGACCCGTTTTGTAAACCGAAACTTATGATATAATCAAAATGATGGATTTTATGTTACAATATTGTTTTACACTTGTTGGGTATTGAAAACATCCATTTTGGTCCTTAAAACGCGTTAAAAACACTTAAAACGAACTCCAGGGGCCAAACTGTCATTTTTGAAAGTTGGATTATATCACCAGCCACCACCCCCATCGCGCCACGCGATGGGGGCAGCCTCCCATGGTCGCGTATCGTGAAGCCTGGCGACCAGATTCTGCATATGATGTTTTCTTGTTTGTGTTATTATCCAAAATCCGATTTTTACCCTATAAATCACTTGTTTAACCCCTCTAAGCTTATCCTATAAATACCTAACCCTCTCCCACATTAATCCCTGCTCATAAACTCTTTCCTCACTCAAATTCAAGATCATTCAAGGTTATTTTCATGTTTATGTCGAGTTTGACTTTAAAAGTCAAACTGATGAAGTTTTTCATTTTTGTTTGTTTATCTTAGTATAAATTAATACTTGAAGCATATGCCACAACATATATATATATATATATATATTATACATCCCTTGTTACCTTTGGTGGTTACTTATCCGGCCTCGGTTGGTTAAGTTTCGGGCCGTGTAAGGCAAGGCTACATGGAGGACTTCATGTCCTTGATATATATATATATATATATATATATATATATATATATATATATATATATATATATATATATATATATATATATATATATATAAATATATATATATAACTTGTTTATACATATTAACCATGTTTAATTTTTGTTCATTATTCATAAGTTCCATGGTTATGGGTTTGAAGAGTCTAGCCTCGGTTTAACCGTAAATAGCTTTAAATCGTAAACCGAACTTTGTTTACTAGTTTTGTTAAATAGTTGTTTAAACATGCTTTATGATAAATTTAAGTTTCTAAAATCATTATTATAAGTTCTATGGTTATGGGTTTGTAGATTCTAACCTCGGTCTTAACCCGAAACTAGATCCGAACTAAAAACCGAACTTTCGTTTAAAGACTTTATTGTTAACTTTTTGGTTGTAAAACTTAAGTTTCAACATTTATAAGTTATTATACAAGTTCTTTGATATTTGGGCATGTGGAAACCATCTATGAACTTATTGTGAGATGAAAACCGAACCAAAACGAACTAAACCAATTTTCACTCGCTTAAGACACACAAGTGTGTTTTTAGCTATCAAGACTTGTATATTTATTTAAAAATACTTTACAAACTGATTTTAAATATTTTATTAAAGTACTTGGAATGTTGAATCCAACTTGATCTTATAACAAAGTTGGACCGACAAACCGAACACTCGCTTAATATACGTTGTTAGTTCTAAAACAATAGAACTACATACTTGGTTAAGTGTTATTATATTTTTATGAGTTATCTCATAACATTTAATATGTTGGAAAGTTGACTTTGGGTTTGACCAATTATCAAGACCCGAACCAACAACCCGAACACTCGTTAAAACCCGTTTTAGTATCTTTATTATAAAGGGACTTGCATTCTTGCATTTTTACCCACCTTTTTACTTAACATAGGTTGAGTAAATAATAAGGTTAGATACTTTAACCTAGTTTCGAGCAAACTTACATTTTTAAAAGACTAGTATTACATTTTCTTAAATATTTACACTTTAAACCTTAAACTTTAATTGTTTACATTTCTTATATTTTATTTTAAATTTTTCATAAAACAACCTTTCTAATACAAGGCTTTTATTTTTATTTAGGCCTTGCTCGTTAGACTCCATCCTCCCGATTTCGCAACTTTTACCGATCTGGTTTTATACTTGAATGTAAGTACTTTCATACCCTATTTTTCATCTTTCGTTTTGGGGGTGATATTGCATCTTATTCAAACTAAATGCTTTATACTTGAGTCTTAAACCACGAACGTTATTGTATACTTTACTTAAATAAATGCTCGATTTGGTGTTATGTGCTTACATGCGTATATGCTTATGCATTTATGCGTTTACCGCTTTTGGTTGGTTGATTCATAAATCCGTGAACTATCTGGTATTCTCTTATAGCACGGTGCCGTTAATATATTCTTATTAACGACCTCATGAAATCCGAATCTATTTGGTATTCTCTTATAGACGGTGCCGCTAATGTATTCTTATTAGCGACCTCATTTTATCCAAATTATTGCTTTTATTTATTGTTTCGTATACAAGTTGTGGCATTTCTTATTATATACATATTTGTCCAAAACTATGAATTGCTCACCAACCTTTGTGTTGATAAACTTTATTTTATGCAATGTTACAGGTTTGACGTAAGATTGATTATGGAGTTTGGAGAAACGTAACGAAGACCGTTAGGATATTAGCAAATTGAACAATATATTTATTTGCTATATTTTGTATGATATCTTATGAACAAGTATGTTATGTGACATTTTAATGTTGTGAAATTAAATGAGTTAATATTGTCGTTTTAAATAGTGTCATGCGCTTATGGGCAATCCGTCGCATCCCGGCATGTTCCGTCGCCTTTGGTCGGGGTGTGACAATGTCCACCCTCAATCGTGTCAACCTGCACATTTGTTAATCATTAGCCGACGAAATTTCAACCAACAAGATTCTTTGACGATCACAAAGCCGTCAAGTGAATAGTTTAAAAACAAATTGTTGGAGCCAACGGGAATTTTTAGGCGTATGACGAGATTTTTTCATATTCCGACGAGATCTTTTTGCTTCCACTAAGATTTTCATAACGCGTTGCAGAATCTTGTTAATTAGTTGAAAATCTTGCTGACTAATTATTAAAATATGTGGAGATTGATAAGTTTGAGGGTGGACAACTGGACATTACATGAAAAAAGCTTGCTAAATAGAAATTTTGTTTACTTTAACGAGTAAAATGGACATTCTAGTCATTTTTCCCAATATCTTTTATACCTTGAACCTCTCTAATCAATCGTATCCGTGTTTCTATGATGTAGCCACAAGAATCATAATTGACAAATGAACGAGAGCTTCGCTTGCAATCTAAACCTATATTCCTTGAATTTTAATATCAATTTCCAGGCAAATACTGTTTTATTATTGTGATGATCAGTAGGTCTTCTGGTTCTTGTATCTCGGCGAGTCGCTGAAGTAATCCGCCATCAACCGGTTGTTGGCTTCGATACGATCTCGTTCGATATATGCTCTTTTTGAAAAACGGGTGGTGGAGGTGAGCAAATAAAATTCATATAAGTTGTCGTAAGCACAATCGCCTCGTAACCGCCTCAACCTCCGCGTCGTATTCGGCTTGTCGGTCGGGCCCATATATAAAAGTAAGAGAATCCATTTAGGGTTTATAGGGAATTTGGTGTGAAGAAATATAGAGTAAAAAGAAAGATTTATAAATTTGATGAGTTTTGATTAGGGATGAAGTGGATTTATATATAAAACAATTTTTTTGGTAGTGTAAATTATGTTAGGATCTATCATTATAACTAAAATCGATGATATAAACTCATCTTTAAATAGTCTAGCACCCAACTTACAAAAATTAACATAAAAATATCACATATTTAAATTTTTTTTTACCGGTAAAACGAATTTATATCATCAATGAACAACAATTACAAATCGAAGAAATTGGAAGAAAATGACATAACAAAAGCATTAGACTTTCCACCACATAGTACATGCATCTTAAGCACGTACGTATGTATTTGTGTGTCTAAAACCAAAACGCTACCACCTAAAATAAATATAATGAAATATATATTTGAATTAGCATGATGACTCCGTTTCTTAGAAGCTGCAGTTTTGATGACGATGATTCCGCCCCACTGTCTTTCGCGTCTTCTCCTGTGCCCCTACAAATAATTAAAGCCATCATCAAAACATCGTTAAGGCGTTGATGATTCCATTCCTTTGTTACGATTGGTATTTTTTTATTTTTATTTTTTGGTTTTTTTGATTTTGTGTAAAAAACTTTACTTATTTACAAAAAAAATAATATATTTTTTAAATATCTGGAGAACCAACACGTTTTCATCCATTTGCCGTCGACACATTTGGATCCCTAGCTCCAGAGGCGGTTCGATTTTTGGACCGGTGCAGAAGGTGGTCCACAATGACTCGCAGAGCCCGATGAACCAATGATTGATATTTAGTATAATATGCTTTGCGATTCATAAGGGGATAGCGGTGCAACTTGTTGCTCGCTTACCCATTATCCAGATGTAGCTCGATTTGTGATATATATATTAAAAAAAAGTTAGCTTTGTAACTAAAAGAAAATATTTACTTCAATTTTTTTATAACTGTTCTAATTAATTAATATTCATTGTCAATAAGTGTAAAATATTTGAGTTTATGTGATAATTAGTAAATGAAAGATATAAAAAGTAAATGATGCCAATATTAAATGTTTGAACTATTGACCTCCTATTTTACACTTTAATAATCTTACCACTCCACTAAAGTGGGAATAATAATTATATTATACACTAAAATAATTGTCATATTTTGTTATAACAAGAAGAGTAAAATGTTATTTTCGTGTGTTTTGTCAAATAATATGAATTTAGTTTAAAAGGTTTATTTTTTAATATGGACTATCTATGTTTCTCAATTCTTGTTAATTACATCGAAATCACTAACCCCATTGAATTTAATCGTTAAATCAAAGGTAGACATGTCTTTTTCACTCTTTCTTTATTATAATACTTATTTCAGTGAACTGCGGTTTTCGTCCTTGTGGTTTATCCAAATATACGGTTTAGTCCAATAGTTTCAAGTTTGCAATTTTTGTCCTTGTAGTTTCATTTCATTTTCAATTAAACATGAATTTATTAACATCGTTAAGTTTGATCGTTCACCTATCTGCATGTCCCTCACGTGACGACCAATTTTGTCGTTTTTCTCCACAAATAAACCTAAGTCCTAATTCGCAAGTCACCTCACGTAAGGGGTTGTGGTGTATTTGGGGAAAAAGAATAAAAAAAGAACAAAATTGCCCCTTCACATACCTCATGTGAAAGACATACTGATGGTTTTAACGACCAGACTTAATGAGATTAGTGAATTCGGGTTTAATTGCAAGTGAAGTGAAACTATCGGGAAGAAAATCGAAAATTTGAAACCACTGGACTAAAACCGCAGATTTGGACAAACCACAGGGTGAAAACACAATTTATCGAAATAAGTATTATAATAAATAAATAGTGAAAAGACGTGTATACCCTTAACTTAATGATTAAATTTAACGAGATTAGTGGTTTGGATGTAATTGGCAAGAACTGAGAAACGTGGATGGTCTATTTACAAAAAATAAACCTTTTAAACTAAATTCACATTATTTGTCAAACCAAAAGAATAAAAATGACATTTTAAGAAAAAAGATTGAAAAGAAAAATAAGATTTGCCAACCATAAAGCCGTTTGAAAAAGTCCCAAAAGTTATTTAAAATATAAATAACTTTATTAATTAGTACGTAATTTAAAAGAAGATATTTTGTTAAGAAAACTCTCAATCAAGTTTTAATATTGTTCCGATAAATTCCCTATTATACTTTCTAGTAATAAATTGAAAATTTTCATATTTGTTCAAACAAAATAAGCTAATTAGAACATTTTTGAAACTTAATTATTATTCACTAAAAAATTTTCTTCAAACATTCTATTTAAAATTCAATTTTAAAAAATAATAATCACTATATAATAACCAAATGTATTTGCTCTATTTAGATCATTTAACTTTAACATGTGTTTTATATATGTGTGTGTATAGTTAATAATCAAGAAATATCTTTAAATACTATTAAAGCAATACAATGTGGACACATGGCCTTCTTCTAGGTTGTCCACATGTGCAATCCAGTCATCATATTTTCATTCTCATGTACTCTAATATTCTGCCATGTGTCATGTTGACCAAACACCAAAAAACTTATTTGAACCTTAATATTTTTCATAAAAATCATTTTAATCTCTCTCTCTCTCTCTCTCTCTCTCTCTCTCTCTCGACTTACTAACTCCACAATCCACCATCTTCTATATTCCGGTAATGTAGATCGGGATTAATCATTTTCTGGTAAGGTTATATATTATACTCTAATGGCCAACAATGTTATTTGATTTTTCGGCAAGGTAATATTTTTTTCCGGTAAGGTTTTCCGATATGGTTTTATATTTATTTTAATTGTTATATGATTTTGTAATAATCTCTTTAGGTTGTATATAAAAATCCAAGATTGAATTGATATTTTAAAGTTATTACGGTTTTCCGGTAAGATTTTTGTTTTCTGTTTTTGTTTGTATTTAATCTCTCTCTCTCTAACTCCACCATCCACCATCTTCTATATTCCGGTAATATAGATCGAGATTAATCGTTTCCAGGTAAGGTTATATATTATACTTTAGTGGCCAACAATGTTATATGATTTTCCGGCAATGTTATATCTTTTTCCGGCAACATCATATTTTCTTCCGGTTATTGTAGATCTAACCTTTTTATCTTTATTTTCATTGTTAACTGATTTTTTTAAAATCATTTTAGGTTCTAAATAAAAAACGGCGATTAAGCTAATATTTCTACATTTTTACGTTTTTCTCATAAGTTTTTCGGTTCATGTGTTATATCTATAACAATGGTTGTTTTATATTTATTTGAAGTTTTATATTTTTCCTGTATTTTTCTTTTACATTTTGTTCTTCTAGGTTCTACATAAAAAGTTCATCCATGGACATTATCATTAGTCTTTTTCCGGTAAGGCCAATAATAAATTGTAAATCAGTGGTTTAAAATTCCATAACATGTAGCATTACCGCGATTAATTTTTTTATTTCTAAAACGATTACAATTTTGAATTTTAAATTTCAAATTTAAGTTAAATTTGAAATTTGTAAATGGTAAGTCAATATTCCATAACGTCTAAACTTACCATCATTACAACGTTTAAGTTGGTAAGTTAAACGATTTGATTTAAAAAGTTTAAATTTACAAATTTAAATTAAAGTTGATTTTTTTATTTAATTGTTGGTCAAACGTTTAAGTTGATAAGTTAAACGATTTGATTTAAAAAGTTTAAATTTCCAAACGATTTGATTTAAAAAGTTTAAATTTCTAAATTTAAATTAAAGTTGATTTTTTTATTTAATTGCTGGTCAAACATTTAAGTTGGTAAGTTAAACGATTTGATTTAAAAAGTTTAAATTTCTAAATTTAAATTAAAGTTGATTTTTTTATTTAATTGCTGGTCAAACATTTAAGTTGGTAAGTTAAACGATTTGATTTAAAAAGTTTAAATTTCCAAATTTAAATTGAATTTGATTTTTTTATTTAATTGTTGGTCAAACGTTTAACTTGGTAAGTAAAACGAAATGATTTAAAAAGTTTAAATTTCCAAACGATTTGATTTAAAATGTTTAAATTTCCAAATTTAAATTAAAGTTGATTTTTTTATTTAGTTGTTGGTCAAACGTTTAAGTTGGTAAGTTAAATGATTTGATTTAAAAAGTTTAAATTTCCAAATTTAAATTAAAGTTGATTTTTTTATTTAATTGTTGATCAAACGTTTAACTTGGTCAAACATTTTTAAAATGTCTGGTCAAACATTAAAGTTGAATTTAACTTTTAGTTGAACTTTTTAAATGGCTGATTAAACAAACATTCATAATGTCTAAAATTACCATCACTAAAATTTATAATTTATAAAACGATGTAATTTAAAATTTATAAATTTTCAAATTTAAATTAAAGTTGAATTTTATGAATTACTGGGTAAATATTTCATAACATGTAACATTACTACGATTAAAATTTATTATTTGTAAAACGAATATTAATACTTAATTTTCTCATTTCAGTTATGTTCCCAACTTAATATAGCTAATTTCATGGGTTGAAGATTTATTGATAAGATATCTTAGTTTATGTTTAATATTGATGTATATTTTTGTTATTATTCATGTATTTATGTATTTTTCACAATTCATGTAATTTATTAGATTTTTATATAATCAATCATATATAGTTGTTGGTTTTGTCTATTTAATATATTTTAATCAGAACCGATGTATTAAAGAAAAGTTTTATTTTTGTATCTTATATTTATCTATTTATTAATGATAATATATATAATTTATAATAATTATTATAATTTTAGTAATTTTGTTATTATTAATTTGTTACATTTTCTAATTAGTTGTTACATATTATTTTGACAGAAATAATAACATTTATTCTTTACCATTTTTTATATTTCAATATATTTTACTTAAAACATTATTATTTTATTATATTGTAAGATACATTATATTTTCTATATACAACCAATTACATTATATATTGAAAACCCAATAAATAAGTTATAAAGTTTTCATGATTTAATTACAAGATATTTAAACTTCTTTTAAATTCGGAAATTGACCAATATTTCAACAAATTTTTAAAGATTTTAATATTCTCCATAATTTTAAACTCATTTCAAAATCTTTCTATAATTTTTTGAGGTTTTCAAATTAACCGAATTAATTTGACTTTCTTTATTTGTTAAAAAACGAATTAATAAGTTATAATTTAAGTATCCCAATAATACAATTTATTGAGTTTGACTATCCTTATTTTTTTAAATAACTAATAAGGATAGTTAAACTCAATAAATTGTATTAATGGTTTTAATACAATTTAATTAACATATTTAAACTCCTTTTAAATTCGGAATTTGACCAATCTTTCAACAAAGTTTTAAAGGTTTTAATACTCTCCATAATTTTAAACTCATTTCAAAATCTTTTCATAACTTTTGAAGTTTTCAAATTAACCGATTTGATTTTCATTTTTGTAATTATTTCTAAATTAAATAGTTATATTTTTTCAGCTTTAATTATTTTCAAAATCAACATAAAATTTTTTAATCTTTCCAAAGTTACATGAGAATTCATTTATTGTAAAACGTTTTTAAGTTTTGCAAATATAACAAAATATTAATGTAAGTGATTTAAAAGTTTGTTGCAAGATTGGTCAAAAATCAAAAACAATTTCATAATTTTTTGAAGTTGACTAATTCCAATTTTTTTATATTATGTAACTATTATGAAATTATTTCAAAACGGGTTGTTTTGAAATAGTATCAAATTTGTTAGTTATAAAATGACGGCCAATAAAATGTTTTTATTGATATATCTTTTTGGTTTAATGGTTTAAGTTAGAAACATGTTTTATGTTGTCATTTTACTTTTTTTGTTGTTGTATGTTATTTTGTTTTAATAAAAACAACAATTTAATAAAAACAACTTTATTAATGTTCAAATGTTACTCATTATTAAATATGTTATTATGGTATATTTAATTTGAATGCTAGTGTTTTATTATATTTTCAGGTGGTGAAGCAAAATGAGTTTTTTTGATAGAATGTTTGAAGAAGTTGATAGTGGTTTAATATGAAAGAACATGTTTATGTCTTTTGTTGATGCTTTTTGTTGTTCGATGTACATTAATTTATTTTAACTTTTAATATCTAGACAATGTAAATGGTTAACGTTTTAGTCCGAAAGTTTGAAGAAGTTTTGTGTTGTTTGAATTTTTTGTTTAAATTTATTATATTTGTTAACATATTTTTCTACCCGTGTGTAACACGGGCTATACCCTAGTTAATAATATAAGAGGGCTTACTCTTTGTCTTCAAATTGCGTAACTGTTCTCCCACTAAGTTGTTGAACAGGCCTGGCGTTTTCTTTAAATTCCTAGAACAATCAGACAAGATCGAGTACTTAGGTTAAAAACATAGGAGAACACCAAACCTTGACGTACTGCATTTTTGTTCAATATAATCTTTATTATAATAGTCATTGCATGAAAAGGAAACAAGACTTACGGCTTCAAGAGGCCCTTTGAGTGATTCGATTTGTTCCTTTGAAATCGATTTGACTGTCTCAGCAACGGTCCAAGTGACGCCCTCTGCGCATGGAGGAGTTGTAAGAGAACCACCATATCGGAAATACTTTTTGCTACTTGTGATGCTACTTGCACTTACTTTCCCCAAATCAGTTCCTTTAGCACTGATTTCTTTAAACTTGCTTTCAGACAACTGCATACATTAAGTGATCACTAACACTAGCTATTTATTAATGTAGCTAGCTAGTAGAACCAAAAACATTACTTTTCATGTTTAATTGCTTTATTTTCATATTTAATATAAAAGATTCATGATATGGGAATATAGGACGTTTGGCCTACATATACCAACATGTTGGATAAAGATGTCCCAAACTCCAACGGCGATAGTTCAAGTCTCATGTTGGACAAAAGGTGTATATTCAAAAGAAGAACTGGAGAGGGTGTTAGTTTGTCGTTCTAAAAAATAAGATATATTATTTCTATATATTGTTTTACTAAACATACACAATTCATAGCATTTTTATAAATAAACCCATTTTACTACTAGAAGCTCAGTCGAGTGTCAAGACTCGTTTTCATATCATATTACATGATCTTTTACTGTTTGTTAAAATATATATAAGCTACGTACTCTTTTTCACTACGTCATCTATAAATATGTAGAGAAAGATACATACTTTTTCAATAAAGGGATCAGGCTCTCCAATGGCATATAGAACGCCAACAACTGCCAGTTGATCTTTGTCATTCTTATGAACAAAATGTATTTCCGCGTCATACCTATAACATCATGCATAAATCACTTGAATTATAAACCAATAGTAAGCCATCCCATAATGAAGGGATTCAAAACACATGCCTCTTCCCGTCGAAAGTGTGCTCCCCAGGTATATGCCAATGGCATTGAACTAGTTTGTGTGTTGAACCATTCACTTCTATTCCTCCTGCATCTCCGTCCCATTCAACCTACAAAAAATATGAAATTTATAATAATAATAATAATAAAAATAAAAATAATAATAACAAGAACAACTGTAAGAACAAATATCGTTGTAGCATGCACTCATGAGCTTATTAGGTACTAGTGAGCATACCGCGATATGGTGGCCTTTATTGAAAAGCTTGGCAGGAGCTTCTTTGTAAGACCGTTTCAAGTCATTGTGTTGATCTTTTGCCTTTTTGGCTTCAATATCAACAGGAGACTGTGACTCCCCATCCGAGCAAACTTTAAAACCTGCATTTAGAGATCCCCATTTCTTTGGTCCAATCGGTGACACGTCATCATGGTTGAATTCATGGTCTGTGCACATTATTGAATCCTTATATCATTAATAAAACACATACAAAGAAACCTTTTTTCTAACTTTTGATTGCATGACCAAATTGCTTTTGAAAAATATGTGAAGAAATTTTCCATTTTTGAAACTTAATTCTTATTCTTTGGAAATATTAACCTAGATTTTCTATTGCATTTCTTTTGGCTAAGCTAATATATATTACAAGAACCAAATGATGTCAAAATGATATTAATTAGCCAAAACGTACATTACATGCATGCACATACCTTTGGATGCATCCGCATAGCATGTGATGATCAAACGAAACGATAAAAGGATGAAACAGAGAGACAATAAATTAGGTTTTGCCATTGTTGGGATGAGGTAATCAAATATGAGCCATTGCGTATGTTAATTGTGAAGTTGAGTTAATCTTATACGTGCATATATAATTTATAACTAACACAATATCGTTCGATTCAAATTCAACCTTCTTTTTACTATATTTGGTAAATGATCAGCTCTATAACTAAAAGCCCAAAGTACATTCATGAAAAAAATGTAATATGTCAAACACTATGTTTTATCATTTTTATAAACGACCGAATTATATAAAAAACAGCTGCTAGCAAGAATGCAAGATGCATACTATATATAACACTGAGAGTTAGAAGTTTAAATCAAATTTTATTAGTGGAGTTCATGAGTTTTTGAGTAACAAGCACTTGAATAAGAAAAGGTTTTAAAATAAAAAAAAAATTAAAATATATAACTATATATCTATCTTAGTTATGTAATTTCTGTAATTTTCATATAAATTGTAATTGTATTAACAATACATGATTATTTTGTTGACTGTAATTCACTTAATGATTAAACTTTAAAGTTTAAAATTTTCATTAATTACCCCTGTAATACACGGGCCTCAATCTAATATACTATATATAAAGCATGAGTTAAAGATGTCTTAAATTTTAGAGAAAATTCCAATTTGCCTCCCTGTGAAAAATGTTGCATAACTTTCAATTTTTCAGAATATACTTACAACTTTGGTCCCTTAACTTCATTATTTTTTTTGTAAAGTTTAATCATAGTTACACATATGCCCTCTAATTTAAAACTAACCATCCCACGACTTTTTAAACGTCATAACTTTTTCACACGTTAATATTTTTTCAAAAATATTACATCATAAAAACAATGTTTTCAGACTCGGCCCGAACGTCAACCCAGGCGTCTTACCGGGTCAAAGGTCAGACTGACTCGAAAGGTCGGACCGGTCATATATAGATATTATAAACGAATAATGTAAAATCCCCTTAATACGGGGGATAAAATCTCATCATATATGTATTGTTGATATGTATTGTTCTTGATTATTGATTAATATCTGTGCCAACAATTAGCACTAGCTAGTCATGCCATTTGAATTGTGAGTAGCGGGTCATGATCTTTATTAGTTTTATAAATTGTACTTCGCTAGTCGTTAGTACTTAGTAGGGGTACTCGTGTTATGATTAATTTCCATGTTAGTCTATAAGCAGGCCAAGTATGTTTTAAATAATATGCGTGATTTGAGTTATAGACACTCTTTTAATCTCTGAAACTCTTTTGTTCCCCACTTCTTGTTGCTCCAGTTAATTCTTGTCTTTCTAGCTTTCTTGCACGCGTTCTAAGCTTCCGAATATTGTTTCATCGAAGTCACATTAAACAAAACATGTTGTAAAAATGTCTCGAGTTAGTAGTTCCAAATACTTAATGGCTAATAGAGTACGAAACGAATTGAAATATTTCATCAAACACGAAACCAAGTCAATGAAACATTATAACAGACATCGCACTTGCATATTATATCAGACATGTAACGGAGAGAAAATAATAAAAATAAAAATGAAACAGCAACTCAGATTCAATTAATCATACATAGGGAGATTTCTTTGGGCTGAAACTTTAAAACCGGATTGTCGTTTAGAATGAAGTTATAGATTGGATATAGCGATGCACTTCTCCGCGTCCAATTCTAATAAGGTTATTAATGGTGGTCATATGCTTACCACTCTTATCCAGAATATTGTACCTTATGATCTTCTTTTTAATTTTCAACACCATAAATGCATCTTCTTCTTCTTCTTCTTCTTCACCTCTAACAACATCAATTACTTCAAACTGGTTGTTGTGGATCATCTGAGGACAAACGTCCGGAAGATCATGAATCTCCACTTTGTACTTGACAAACCACCCCGAATGGTCCCTTGACATTTCGTACACAAGTCAATATATACAGGATCCATACTTGGCGGTACCCACCCAATGCAAATGGCCTCGAGATTCCCCAAAGTACAAATACGTGCTACGATAACCATAACGCCTCATAGGTTTCTCAGGGGACGCTATTGGCAACTCTTTTAGCTGTTCTAGATTAAGATCAAAGTACGATAGAATATTACGATCAGAAGGATGCCAGTAAACAGCCTCATTCCAATAAACTCCATTACCGAAAGGCGTATTATAAGAACTCTCGGAGAAATAACGGTTTAGATTCTTCCATTTCCTTGTGTCGGACGAGTATATTTGAATTTCGACAAGAACAAGATCTCTAGTAGGATATGGATATGAGAAAGTAATACAAAATACTTTGTAATGTGGACAACTTGTCTGATGATACGCCAAACCAACAAAACGATCCGTGTCACAAGAATAAACCAACGGGATGATCGCAAATTGCTTGGTGGTGGGATTGAACACGTAATACATACGATCGCGTACATGTCCTTGACGGCTACAACAAAGAAGTAAGCCATTACATGATTGCAGAATTCTGATACCATTAACATCAGGGTAGAAATCGAGACTATGGAAAGGAGGTGTGGTTCGGTATTCACTCTCAAACGGGACGTACTTGTTGCGAATAAAAAGACCAGGAGAGATCGAAAGCTTGTCAATACAGAGAGTGAAACGCCGGTGGCTTAAACGCGATTGCCAATCTTTGGATAAACATTTGAACCTTAGAATGGAGGTAGCAGGGAGCCGGACAAGGATTTCGGTTAAAAGGTCGTTGTTCGAACCGATCAAATGTGCAGACGGACACAATTCATCATTGGAATACGTTTTTAGGGTTTTTCGGGTTTTCTTGATTTCGGCTATGGTATTTACCGTATTTTCCATTATGTGATTGAAGACTGAGGAAGGGTTTAGAAGGTGGGTTTAATAGAATTTTAGCAGTAATTAACCTTTTACTCCGTATATCTTTGTATTAAGTCACGATTGATTATTAATTTTATCTAATTAAGACTAAACTATCAATTGATTATGTTACATTTATTATTATTTCTTTGTATTAAGTCAAGATCTCTTTAATGGGAAATTCAAAATTTAAAGCCATTGTTTTCATGTAAAGTTTTTTTTTAATCTCTGTGATTTGGCAGCCTCACAACACACCATTTTTAAAAGTTCAAGTTGGTTGTGGATCGAGATGTTGAAGTGAAAAATTACCGTGTGCGTATGGGTTCTTTGTTAGTGATTTTAGTGTAATTGGGGATTAACTTGTTGATCAAGTTAATTGTAATACGAATCTAAATAAGTCAGGTGCGGGGTGCACACTTATTTCATCTTATTATAATTTGTACTTAAGTGCAAAGCCCCTAAGTCATGGGGGTTCCAAGGGGGCAACAACCCCTTGGCGGGGGTCCGAGGGCAACGGCCCTGCTAGCAGGGTCCAAGGGGCGGCAGCCCCTTGCAGCATCCAAGGGGCAGCGCCCTTGGCTGGGGTCGAGCTGTCAGGTCAGCTTGTAAATTTTTTATTTCAGACATATGTTGCTTCATTAAAATTGTATTAGAAAAATAATTTAATAAATCAACAAAAGCGTATTTTCAGTTATATTAGATAACTGTTGTGATAACTGCAAAGCAATTTTCATTGTCCCTGTCTCAAAAACCCTAATATAATTTGTTTTAATCATACGATACAATTTCTGGTTCACAATAACTCTCTCAAATCCATATATACTTGTTTCTTGCTTTCAAATCTGAGTTTTATTCGGTCAAAATATTTGGGAACCACAAATAATTTTGATCTGAAAGTGTTTCATGACTCTCGGAATTTCCGAAGATATACGATTTGAAGAAATCCCCGACATTCTTCTTTACGGGTATTTAAAATTTAGAGCTCTAACCTATGTAATTGTCGAACTAGAAAGCATAAAAGTTCGTCTCTTGGGTTGCATGGTAATAAATCTTGGCTCCTAAAAGATTTACCTTCAACAAAGTGGCCGGCCGGATTAAATAGATTCCCATAAAGGTAATTTGTTTCGTATAGCAAGCTGTTAAGACAGGATTCCTACAAGTGGAAAACTAGCGAAACAAGGTATAACAAATTAATGTTCCAAACGTTTATGTTTATTGTGGAACTACAAGCGAATAGGTTAAATCATCTATTTCTATTAGATGTTTGATATTCCAATGAAGATTAACGTACTTCTTGCTCTCAAAAAGGGTCTACAAACGATTCTCCTTACAAAATGTTGGTTCAAATGGAATGCCCAAAATGAAAACATATTAACGGCAATATGAACTCGGGGTCAAAGATTTTTGAGAACGTACGTACCTGATGCGTCTTGATTTGACACAGAATTAAGTGGTCAGTGTGAACTGGATGTTTAGTGCATTTTTTTACAAACAAAGTATATGAGTTATTAGGGCACATTCATGAATATGAAGGGTGTTAAATATAAATATTATTATATCATTTCTAATTCCTGTTTTTAGTCTTTATTTTCGAGGTGATTTATTTTCCAAGTAAGTCGAAGGGGTTATTTATTACTAATAAAGAAAAGATCATGGATGATTGCTTAATTAGTGGACAATTGTGTTACATATATTTTTATGCAATCTGTGATAGCATAGCTTATTTGATTGTAACCCATTGAATACGATTTGGTTGCTTTAAAGCTTGTTCTTGTTCATTCGAATCAATCAATCAATCAATCAAGAATTTTTACAGGAACTGCAAAATCATAGATATAAACTATAAAGGGTGCATTCTGGTATGAAATGAGCTGCTAAATTGCATGCCTTTAAACTTATACACGCATAATATGTCAGAAAATGTGGTACTTGATTTGATTCTCAAGAACATACAAGACTCAAATAATTGAAATTGATAAACAAGAACAAATGTTTACAAACTACTTGAAATAAAATTACTGAGAATTGTAGACGACTCTCATCGGATCAACTACCGATGAATACAATGAACGACAAGAATAGCATCAATTTAGGATTGTGTTTTTGGACCTGCATGAGAGGCTACAATTTATAGCTTCAAAGGACTCACTTATTTGGACAAAGATGAACCAATTAGCTAGCACCAATTTTGGGATCTTGAATCAGTTAAGCAAGGAGCCTTTGGAGAGACAGGCTGGATCCCTGAGACATCAAGATGTTGTGATGAGAGCGGAGGCGACGATGAAGAAGCATAACCCGGGCCATGAGAACATAACGTGAGGCTTGATCGCCCGTTGAACCAGAGAGAAGGCCAAGATGTACAAAACACATGAAAAAGAACATACACATAGCATTAGTATCTGATATTAAATTGATATATTTTTAACATAATGATATTTCTTAATTACCAATGGAGTCTAATTAACTAATGAAGCTAGGGCTTTCACTTTTACCCAAAACCCGAAACCCAACCCGAAAAAACATGTACCTGAACCTGAACCCGAGAAAAGACTAACCCGAACCCGAACCGAAGTAATTCAGGTTTGATTTATAAGTTTCGGGTCAACCCGGATAAACTTTTAGTTTTGAAATTAAATATATTTTTAGGTATAATAGGCTTAGTCTTAGCTACTAAAGTTATCAGCTGCTGACCCTAATCAATTGTTGTCATTCCAACTATTATGCATCGATTGTTATTGTTAATTTATGTTTTTTGTTTATTACTAATAGCAATCGTAATTGAACAACCAATTCCCGTCCGATTGAAGAAGATTATGGTTCGAGTTAGTTACTTAGTTTTATTATTCTTTTGAATTGTTTTATCATGTTATGTTGGTTTATTATTTTATTATTTGTGTTACGAGCAAAGAAGAATATGTTTTTTGAATTTGAGTTGAAGTTTTTTATTTTTTATTTTTTGTTTCGCTTTCTAGGATACTTGAAACCCGATTAATCCAACCCGAACCCGAAAAACCCATGAGAGATTTGGGTTGGGTTATAGGTTAAGATTTTAAACTTTGAAACCCGAAGAACCCGATCTGAAAAACCCGAAACCCAAAAAACGAACCCGAAGAACACCCCTAAATGGAGCTTTACAAGACAATAAATATAAAAGGGAACGATTGTAGAATTAGAATCAGGTTCTTATGTATTTGAAACCCAATATGATAAAGTGATGCACTTCTCTGCTTAGAAATCTAATATGGTAAGCGGCGGTCATATCGAACAGTGGCATAAAACTGTTATCTAGAAGATTGTACCTTATGATCTTCTTTAACGGTTTCAACACCATAAATGTATCTTCTTCTTCGCTTCTAACAACATCATGAAGCTCCACTTCATATGCACATGATAAACCATCCCGAATGCTCCCCTAGCATTTCATACACACTCAGGAGAAAGCGGGAGTCATGACAGGCAGTATCCACCACAAGTAGATGGTTTTGAGATTCACCAAAGTACCCTAACGTCCCACAGATGCTACCCTCACCGGTAATGGTGATGGAATTAACAACTTTTTTGGCTGTAGTACTTTAGGGAATCTCGAAGCCGTCTGCATGTGGTGAAAACCGCCAGTCATGAATCTTGTTTCCACCTGACTATGTATGAGATGTCAGGGGATCATTCGGGGTGGTTTGTCAAGTACTCATGGAAACTGAGGAGGAGATTTGAGTGTAAGCTTTGCTACTTGGCTTAGGTTAACTGAATGTTTATAGTACTTGTTATCCCTCTATTTATAATTGTTTTCTTGCAACAAGATATCTTTTATTAATTAATGAAAAGATATCAATTGATTATAATTAGAATTAGATTAACTGAATTTTACCTTTTATTTATTTTCCTCTTGAATGCTTATATAAAATACTTGTTATCTCTCTATTTATATAATTTTTTCTTGCAACAAAATATATTGTATTAATTAATGAAAACATATCTATTGATTATGTTGAGTATTAGGTTAACTGAATTTCACCTTTCATTTCTTTTCCTATTTTATAGCGATGGAATTTATGCATTTATTAAGTAGCTAATATGCATATCAATAAATGAGTTTGAATCAAAATACAAATTAAATTAAAGTGTTAACTGTAAGAATCAAATAGTGTAATTATGTATACAACATAGTGCAATTATAATGTAATTACACTATGATGTAATTACATAATTACACCGCTTGTATATATATAATTACATTATTTGATTCTTATAGTTTGCATGCTAAGTTAATTTGTACATTAACTGATTATGTTAATTAATTATTAATTTAAATAATTCACCATCATCATAGCTATAGAGTACCTATCCTATATTATCAACCAGAGCGCTTATGAGCAACCTCCTTCAACCAATCCTCGTTCCTGATGGAGGATCAAGTCAATCCAGCCTTTTGTTTGCGATTGACACGGTCCTTATAGGGTCTTGGTCGGAAACAAATATTCTAAATGTGGTGCACCTTTTACTTAGTCTCTATTTGGTATCCTGGGAATATATTTAAACAAGAGTAATCTTTTTGGTGTAAAAACATGGCAACTCGCTTACATTGCAAGATCGACAATTTCCAATGTTGTTATATATCCAGGTCTATGGATGGGGGGGAGGGTATGAATTTAGTCAGTAGTTAGGATGTCGGTAATAGATATATTTGAAAAACATATCAATATGGAAAGCTTCCCGGGGCTAGTACTAGTTAAATTGGTACCGATCGCGTTGCTAATATACTCGTAATCTACTATTGTCTTACTCTAATAAGCGTAGCAACATGTAAAATGACAAATAAGATTTCATAAGTTGTATTCTCAACATGCATATAAGTTTCTGAAAGACATTGACTATAAATTAAATGATTGTACTGATAAGAAATAAGTCATTGAGGCATTATAGAAACATAGGAAGATTTCATCCTTTGGTCTTAATGATGAACTTGTTTGTAGCCAATCCTTCCAAGGTAAACATCAATGGTATTGAATAGTTGCTAGAAACTCTTATTCAGGAAATTGTATATTATGACCTTCCTCAAAAATTTCAACACCATGAATGTAACTTCTTTTTCACCTCTAACATCAATGATTTCTAATTTGAGTGCGTTTGAAACGACTATATGTGATTTGGTAACGCTCTTTGTAATCATGAATGAATCCTGTTATTCATTTGTGTTTGTTTAAAGCCACTATATGTGACTTTGTAACTATTTTTGTATCCATGCAGTGGCGGAGCCAAGATTTTTTCCTATGGGTTCGGGATTTTTTTGTGCTAGCTCGGCTTTTCAGGCGTCAAAGTTTCCGGGCCCGGATGGGTTGGGTCGGTCATTTGACCAAATAAAAAAAATGCAATATCAGTATCATAACAAAAGTACGTCATTGTTTACGGTGCCGAACTGGCGAAGGAGGCAATAGTCTAGATTTAGTCGATAGAAAATAAATTGATCAATTGTTGTGTTCAGCCTTTTTTTAATTGAGTTGACATATTAACCCATTCTATTAATAATTTAGGGTTTTTTTATAATCTATATAATATATATATATATATATATGTTATTATTGGCCCATTTATAATGTTTGTCACTAACTTTTATAGTTTTTCAAAAACTTTTTATATTTTATAAAAGGATATTCATTACTGAAAAAAAAAATTTAACTAAATTTTTCATAATCAATGATTTTGAATATATATATATATATATTTAAAAGGATACTTGATGTGCTCGTCAAAAAAGAATGGATTTATTCGTTAAATTGCACCTATATTTTATATATAAAACCAAAAATTGGCCGGGTTCGTGCAACATGTGAAGGAAGAACCAGTTGTTGATGGCCTTGATTGGATCGACTGAACATGAAACAATATAAATAAAAAATGTATGAAACTCAATTTGATAATTATTAATCAACAATTTGATGGAAATGATTTCTTGCAGAAGAGATTATTTCAAATGATCACGGCAAGCCTAGTTAAAGGTCGTCAGAATTGTGTTTTAAACGTGGAGAGGTGCAACGCACTGGTAGCTAGGTTTAGTTATAGTATTTCCATATCTAACCTACTAGTTACATAATTAACATTTAGCTAAACATAAACGATATCCCCAACACTTATGAATGAAACAAACTCGGTTTCCTTCTAAAGATTAGTAGATAATTCTCATAATCCACAATATAATCAACCTAGTAAGTGTAGAAACATGCGAAAATGTACCCAAAGCATTGCTATTTCATAAAACACAACCCCAAGGTAATAAAGCATTATATCAAATACTTTACTTCTTCAAGCTAAAAACTTACCTCTAAAAGAAAGATATCAAATGGCAAACCAGACGCAATCGACAATTCACACATAGGTTGGCCGCAATTTAGAAATTTTATAATTCGTTTAGAACGAACTTAAAGATTGGACATACTGATGAACTTCTGTGTGTCCCGCTCTACTAGGGTAAGCCCGATTGAATAGCTGCTTAAAACTCCTATCTTACGATCTTCGTCAAGAATCTTAACACCATGAATGTATCTTTATCTTCATGGCCTCTAACAGCATCAATGACTTTAAATTTGTGAAAATTAGGGCTTGATGGATGTTGGTAGCTCATGATCATATCTTGATGAAAACCCGGAAGATCATCAAGCTCTACTTTGAACTTGACAAACCACCACGAACGATCCTTTAGCATCTCATACACATTTAGATAGAAACGGGATTCAAGACAAGCCGTTACACGATTGCAAGATTCTGTTTACGTTACGGTCAGTGTACAAGTCTGGACAAGGGCTTTGGTCTTGAGCATCAAACGGGACGTACTTGTTGCAGATAAAAAGACCAGGAGAGATCGAAAGCTTGTTGTAACGGAGGATGGAACGCGGGTGAGTTAAAAGCGACTGCCAGTGTTTGGATACGGATTTGAACAGAAGGATGGAGGTAGCAGGAAGCCGGACAAGGATTTCGGTTAATAGGTCGTTGTTGCAACCGATCAAATATGCAGACGAAGACGATCCATGATCGGAGTCTGTCGTGGAAGCCTGCGAGAAACAAGATTTTCGGGTGCTCTTGATTTTGGCTCTCCTATTTGCCATTTTGTGGTGGGCTGAAGACTAAAATGGTGCTTTCTAGGGTGGTTTAAATGGCTGAATTAGGTTAAAGTTAACTGAATTTTTATCCTTCTATATCTTATTTTTTATAGGAACAGAATTTGTTGTATTAGATGATTAGTTATCATGTAAATATATAAAGTTATAATGCTAAAGTTATAAACTTATAATTGTTATCACACGTGATATCTTCTACAAACTATCTATCTCCAAAGGAAATTCAAAACCAATGTTACCATGTAAAGGTTTTAAATCTGTAGCCTCAAGCTTCACAAATCCGAAATTTTGGTTTTTAAGTTTTTGAAAACAATATGGTTATGATTATTTTTAGAGAAATCTGCAATTTGCCTCCCTGGATTATATCGTCAGGAGATGGAATAGCCACTGAAAAAGAATTTGCGCATGTTGCGCACCTGTGTTTCTTCGGCGGGCTTTTTTTACTCCCACCGTCAGTTGAGCGTCAGTTGACTGTTGGTATTTTAGTAACAATACCAACATATTAAGGGTATTTTAGTAATTTTCTTCTAATAAATAATAATAATAATAATAATAAATAACAACAGCAACATCGTAACATCATCATCATCATAATAATAATATAACTCATCTTCTAAATAGTAATAATCATCAGCACATATCATCTTCATCATCATCAACCTCAAATCCTCAAAGCCACCATAAAGTAATCTCTCTTAATCTCATAATCTTCATCATCAGTTTCATAACAATTAATTGAATCTCTCAGATCCTCAAACCCTAGATTCCATCACTCAAACCCTCAAATCTCTCAAATACCACTACCAATCGCTTCAATAATTCAACCACCACACCCATAAATCATTCCAATCAAAACCTCTAACCTCCGGCACCGTCGCCATGGATTCTGGCCATCTCGTTTCTCCGGCCACCGCGGCGCCGAAATCCTTAGGATCTTCGTCATCGTCTTTACATAACATTGTGGAGTCTTTATGGGTTGTTTGTGGTGGGTTATTGTTATGGTTTGTTGGTATATGTCGGGTTTTGATGGGTTTTTGGGCCGGCGAGTCACCGGAGAGAAAGTGTCACACCCCGACCAAAGGCGGAACATGCCGGGGCGTAACGTATTGATTAGACAGTAGCTCAGCTCGAAAGACACTAATTAAAGTGACAATAATTTTTTAATTCATTAATATCAAAACAAGTACACAAATTCAATAAAAAGAACAACAATTACATCATGTTTTGTATTTTGAATAATATCCTAAGGTAAAACTAAATTCTTCGATCTTGAACAATGTAAATTACTTGTACCTGTAGCATGTATAAAAATAAAGTTTGTCAACACGAATGTTGGTGAGAATACATAAGTTTTAGTTGAGATACATATATAGATAAAAACCACAATTCATATGTAAATGTTGAGTATTACAATTCTTATGAAAATGTAAACAACTAAATAGATGTGGACCCGTTCTTATGATACGAAATCAACGTACTTGGGTAAATGTATGATCATACTAGATGAGGATAGATGAGGATGAGATACTAACCACCAAACATAAAATAAACAATTAAGCACATAGAGCATTTATCATAGAGCATGCAATAATCACACATAAACATATATTGAATTGTGTTTTAAATAGATGTGGGAATAAAATGAGTGAAATAAGGTATACATGCTACCCCCAAAGTAAAACGATGGAAAAGGGGGGGATATGTAAAACTCACCTTAGCGAATAAGGTAAACGAGGACGAGATAATAAAAGAGGAGGCTAGGATGAAAAATGGTCAAACTCCTCGAGGTATGTCGACAACAGTTCCTAGTTGTTAACGATAACAATAGTTATGAGCAAAATAATAAAAGTGACGGTTTATGACTATAAGTTCACCGGTCTAGAAATTAAATAAGAGTTAAATTGTATACTAGTTAATATTTCTAAGATAAGTATTTCTTATTGAAAACCGAAGACAATTTATGACATATATTCCCTTGCTTAATTTTGTAATTAATTTAACGACTTGTTATTCGGGTTGAGTTTCTTTAATTATCATTTGTCTATTTTAGAACGTTATAAATGAAAGATGGTGACTTCTCGGGGGGTTATACACTTCCGTGTGTTAAAATACTACTACTGCTACTGCTACTGCTACTGCTACTGCTACTACTACCACTACTACCACCACCACCACCACCACTAATAATAATAATAATAATAATAATAATAATAATTTAGCGAGAAAATGTTAAAAAAAAAACATACCAAAAAACCGGGATCCAGTTTATTAAGATGGCGCTAATCTAATGTTATATATGTGTATTATTGATAGAAAGATTGATTAAGAATGGTTATATATGTGTAATAATAATAACAAAAAAAATATTAAAATAAATTCAAAAACCGGGCCTGGGGGACTCGAACCCGCGCCCCAAGGCTGGTTCAGACTAAGAAACTCGCACCTGCCATTGGGGCAGGTGCCTAACTCGTTTATAGTATGACACGAGTTAAACATAAACACACAGTCTTGTTCTTCCTTAACCCAAATAAAAACCCTAGATCCATTTGTTTCCAATTGATCGACAATATGTTAATGATGATTATATTTTGTTTAGGGTTAATGATCCTTAGTTAAAAACGAATTAGATGTATGCTTTAATTACCAGATTACATGACGGATTGAGGGTGGACGGCCAATAGGGTTTGCGGCTCTTATCTTGAATACAAACTGGATCTTAACAGCGGCGTTAGAGATATTAGACTTAGGGGTTTGGGTTGCGATGTAGTAAGGAGGGTGTGGACGAGTTTAATTGCAAAATGATCGATTTTATATAGTGTTATGAAGGGGATTGAGCCGCAGTTCGTTTTGGTATAATAGCTGTCAATTCGTTAACGTTTACCATGAATAGAGTGTCGGTAGAATCGAATTAAGGTAAGGAATAATATGGGCATGATCAATTACGCGTAATTAGTCCGAAAATTATGGTCCAAGATGGGGGGGGGGGGTTTCTCGTCGGCCGATCGTAGGTGAGGAAGAGGAAGAAAGGAATTTAATTAATATTTGCAGTTTGGTCCTTGATAAGTGGTTGATGGTTCAAAAGTATATTGAAGTTAGTTGAGGGGTTAGTTTTGTACATGAATTATAGTTATAATCAATTAAAATAAATAAATAAATAGAATGTTAAACAACAACGAACTTAATTGATAAAATACCTGAAACCGAAAGGGAAACAGAAAACCCAAAATGTTACAGTATTCACAACTTTTTGGAAATTTCGTCACGAAATTAAAGAATAAAGAAAAATACCATAGCATAAAGGAGGAAAACAAAAATCAAGAGAGATTTTTTTTATAATAAATAATAACACAGAACTTCGAATGAACTGTTTAACGCTACAAATGGAAGGTATGATAAGGACACTTATGTATAGGATGTACCGGCGGCGTATCCACCATGACCTTATCACATCTATATTTGTACCGTCACCCTAGGTTCCGAGTTATGACACACAACCGTATTCACCATGAGTTCCATGCGAGGATTTTGATAATTATGCGTGCACTCATAATTATTTAGATCGTCGTATGATGCACATGGTTCGTCCCGTTGTGCGGGTTTGAAAATAAGGGTAAAAGAATTTTTTTTTAATGGGAAATTCCTTAAGAAATCCCACCTTTTTACTCCCCTCTCCTTGAGGATGATTCGTGAGACGGATATGTAGTAACTGTAAGAGGGACGCACTTGTTTACCGAACCCTTGACACCAAGACTTGCAAGCCAAAGGAAGTGCAATGCGCATAAATCTAAATCAACCGCGAGACCTGGTTGCCTTCCTGGAGTGTTCGGTAAGGGTGTGGAACTTGTTGGATTTTTGGCCGGCCGGCGAGTCACCGGAGAGAAAGCCTCCGGTGAACGACGAGAGATGATACATTGGGGTTTTGTCATGGTGAGGTTTGAATTGAAGATTGGTGAGATTAATTTGATGGATCATGAATGGTGAAGGATTTGGTCGGTCGTCTACACCAAGAACACACACATTGGGTTAGATGATGAAGATGAAGAGGGGTAAATAAGTCTTTCAACAATTTTTAACAGGTCAAAGGAAGTTAACTGACGGTGGGAGTCAAAAAAACCCGCCCGAGAAATCCAATGGTCCATTATGCGCAAATTCCTTTTCAGTGGCTGTTCCAGTTCCCGACGATATAAACCAGGGAGGCAAATTGCAGATTTCTCTTATTTTTAATTCGGTTTTTTTCAGTTTTGATATTCGAGCTTGAAAATGTTGGGAAATAAAACCTGACCTAAAATATTGAATTTGGACTTGAAACCTTTTGTTAGTTAATACTAGTTGATTATTATACATGTAGGTTAAAATATATGGGTTATGTTATTTATTAAAATTCTTATATGTAACTTAAAATAAAAAAAAAGAAATTTATAAATTCGGTTCTTGTTCGGTTTTTGGTTTTTATTATATGCATGACCAAACCAAAAGTTTGGTTTATATAATAACATAAAACCAAATCATCGATTTCTGCTTATTTTTTCAGTGTTTTTTTTATTTTTGTTTTAGTTTTTTTTTTTGGGTTGGTTTTTTCCGTTTCAGATTGGTGTTCCAATTTAATACCCAAATCGTCAATTTTTGCTTATGTCCCGTTGACTAATTTTGACTTCCTTGTCAACTTTGACCACCAAAGAGTCAACAGAAGTAAAAAAAGAGTAAAGCGCCATTTTCGTCCTTATGGTTTGACAAATAATGCGAATTTAGTCCAAAAAGTTTATTTTTCGCATATGGACCCTTCACGTTTCCCGGTTCTTGCCAATTACATCCAAATCATTAACCCCGTTAAATTTTATCGTTAAGTCAGGGGTAGACATGTCTTTTCACTCTTTCTTTATTATAATACTTATTTTAGTGAACTGCGGTTTTCGTCCCTCAAGTTTGTCCAAATCTGCAGTTTTAGTCCAATAGTTTTCAAATTTGCAGTTTTCTTCTCTATGGTTTCATTTCACTTGCAATTAAACCCGAATTCTCTAATCTCATTAAGTCTGGTCGTTAAACTCATCAGTGTGTCCTTCATGTGAGGGGCGGTTTTGTTCCTTCTTTTTTTCCTTTTTCCTCAAATACATCTCAGCCCCTCACGCGAGGGGGGGGGGGGGGTTGAATTAGGAATGGGGTTTATTTAAGGAGAAAAACGACAAAACTGATCGTCACATGAGGGCCACGCAAATGGGTTAACAACTAGACTTAACGAGGTTAATAAATTCGGGTTTAATTATAAGTGAAATAAAACCACAAGAACGAAAATTGCAAACTTGAAACTATTTGACTAAAACCGCATATTTGGACAAACCACAAGGACGAAAACTACAGTTCACTGAAATAAGTATTATAATAAAAAAGAGTGAAAAGGCATTTTTACCCCAGACTTAACGATAAAATTTAACGGGGTTAGTGATTTGGATGTAATTGGCAAGAACTGGGAAACGTGGAGGGTCCATATGAAAAAAATAAACTTTTTGAACTAAATTCGCATTATTTGCCAAACCACAAGGACGTAAATGACACTTTACTCGTAAAAATATCAACCCTTTCAGACTAGTCAACTAGATCTTTCAAACTTATGCACACATCATGTGATAGCTGATAATGATAATGATAATAATCTCCTTTTCCTTTTATTCTCCTTTTTATTTTATTTCTTGTTTCTCTCTTCTCTTTTAATTATCTTATCTATTTAGGTTTATTTCTAAGTTCTAACGATTTAAGAACTTAAATTTTGTACCATGTGAATTATTATAATAAAGTAATATTATTATAATAATAATATTATAATTTATACATTATTTAACTTCTAATAGCTCTGCTTTGAATGAAATTTTACTAGGCATGTTTGTTTGATATTATTTAATTTCAATAAATTCAGTTAAATTTCAATAAAGTATATTTTTTCATAATATAAATTTTTTTTTATAAATTTTAGAGAATTATGTCATATTAGGACCTTTTTGTCATTTTCAAAAAGTTGAAGGATTAAATAATGCAAATTACAAGGACTGCTTTAGAAACTGAAACAAAAAAAATCCAGGGGCTTCACTGACAAGCTTCTTAAAGTTAAAGGATCTAATTATAAACAAATAAAGTACAGGGACTTTTATACAAATTTCAAATAATAAAACTTCCAAAAACTTACTAATATTTGAGGCTTGTGATTCATCAAGTGGTGAAGGCAATGGTTCATCCATAGTTACGGTTGGACCGGGGCCAACTATGGCTTTACTGGTATCGCCTGTTTGACCATGGTCCGATGGGACCGCTGGGTATAGAGCTTTATGTCTTGACAACAAAACGCCATTTAGAATCTCATTAAAAAAACCATCACCTCCCTGAATCACATCATATATAATATAGTTCAAATAAAAAAATCCTAGATTTTATAAATCCAAGTGGATTTTTCTAGGCTTCGGGTGGTTTTTTCCAGGCATAAGTTGTTTTTTTCTAGGCGGTTACTAGATTTAATAAATCCAAGCGGCTAATATATTAATCTAGGCGCCACCTGGTTTTACAAATTCATATCCTTTTAAGAATTTTTTTTCATATTATAAAAATCTGATTATGAAAACTTACGTATATAAAAAAAGAATCAAACAATTTTCATAACTTACGCTGTAAGATCTTTTTTTAATAAGGATTTTTTTTCAATAATATCATATTTCATGAAAAAAAATTCAAATATGATATTATAAACAATTTTATGGAAAAAAAATTATGAAGGATTGAAAAAAAATTATAAAGGATTTGAATTTGAAAACCCCAGGTGGCGCCTAGATTAATCTAGTAGCCGCCTGGATTTATAAAATTAAGTAGCCGCCTAGAAAAAAAAACCATCCCATCCGACGCCTACAAAATCCACCTGACGCCTAAAAAATCCACCCCGGTGCCTGGTTTCGAAATAACCAGGCGGGGCCAGGAACATTTTTGTCTGGCGGTAAAAAAAAGGTGGCTGACGGGAAACATTCTTGGCGCGTGTCCCTCGGTCATTTGGGTAGAATAACTAGGTGGCCCGATTGGTTTTGGGCTGGACATAATAGAACGGGTGTGAGTTGAATGGACATTTTGGTCATTTTCCGATTGTTTTATAGTGTTTAGAAATACAAAACTTACAACAGCAACAACTCCATCATATGAAGCAAGATCCTCATTTGTAATAGAACTCATTGCCTCGAAAGCATGACCTGCACGCTCTGTCACAATAACCTATAAAATAAAAGTTATCAAGATTTAACAAACCGAAAGTATTTGAAAACACGATTTTTAAATCACAAATGTTGTGTGGTACCTTTGTTTTTATTTCGGCTTGAGAAAAGAGCAGAGCAACGTTTTCCCAAATTTGACATCCGTTTCCTTTTCCACTCCTCGGGTTAACAAAAACCTAATCAAGATTTATAAAAAACTAGAAAACGACAATCGTCATTAAGATTAAGTGACCAGTAATTATTAAACATACCAGAAGATTGTTAGGCCTGTCGGTTTGCATGCCAAGCAACGTGTTTAATTGATTAACCCATGTTTTACATGTTTGCTTGTTGTCATGACCAAAAGTGTAAACAACTGGAGTCAAACGAGACGGTTGACTTTTTGACATTTGGACACCATGCACTCTGAACCTGTACATCTGCAAGAAACTAATCAAATTTAAGGTCGGCCCCTAAAAGGTGTCGAATTTAATGAATATTTAACTGTAACGGGTCAAACGGCTTGACTAAAACTAATCGTTTGACCCGTTGTTTTACTTAATTCATGTTGGCCCGTTTTGACTAGTATTATATACCCGTTTGAACCATAAACCATTGACTCATTTGAACCATAGCCCGTTTTCACCTGTTTGAACCATAGCCCGTATTAACCCGTCACCCAAATCCATTGATATGACAAGCAAACCTCGGATAAATGACCAGACAAGCATCCTGCGGTTTCATGTACAAAGCCCCAATCAGTGAACTCAACAGCATAAATCTCAGAAATATTGATAAAAGTATCGGTTTTGGAAGCATATAGTATCCCAAAACAACTTGAGCTATCTTCCTGTTTATTCAAGTCAAATTATAACAAATGCATAAGGTCAACATTGCATACTAATGTGTAGTAATTCCCGACACAACACGAAAATAAACAGGTTTTGGGCTGTCATGTTTAATTCGTTTAATTAATTAAATAGGCGGTTTAATTCATTCTAAACCCGTTTAAAAATAAAATAAAAGGTTAAAAATGTATATTTAATAAGGTTAACCGGCCAACCTGTTTTTGACACATTTACAACCCGACAATTTGTCACGTGTTTGACTAGTTTAGATAGTCAATAAAACATATGGCTTGTGTTCGGGTAGAACTAGAGGTGGCAATCTTGACCCAAAGCATTTCAAATGAGTCAGTTTGGGTTGCTTTGAAATTTGTATGGGTTGGTTTGGGTCAGATATTTTAACTAAAAGGGTCAATTGGGTGAATGATAGTGTTGATGACATTTTGTGTGTTAAGATAGTTTATGTGATATATGTAAAATATAATGTAATAAGGATAAGAATTATATATCGCTTTAAACGATATATAAAGTATGTTGTAAAAGAATATACATATCATTTTTATGATGTGTATATATATGTGAAATAGATAAACTTGTATATTAAGAAAGAAAATATATTCAATTTCAGATAAAAGAAAAAGAATAAAAGATAAAAATATGTCTCGACAAAGTGATAATCGAGAGGCCTCCCGAAAGGAAGCCGAAAGACGTGAGGAAAGAGGGAAAGGTCCCGAAAACGAAAGAGAGGAACCAATTCCCGATAAAAAGCACGAAAAGCCAAAAAGAATCTGAGCGTTAAGGCTAGAACTTCAAATTGATCTTATTGATCAAATCAAATCCGCTCAAACTCAAGCGATTAATGAAAACAAGATCTCCGATGAAAAATGTAACGGCGCCATTGACTCGCTTGTCAAAGGTGACGATGGTATCCTTAGAATGGGAAACCGGATTTGGGTACCGATCATTGAAGACTTGCGTGAAAAGATTATGAACGAAGCCCATAAGTCTAAGTACATGATGCACCCCGGTAGTAATAAAATGTTTCAAAATCTTAAATCAAACTACTGGTGGAACGGAATGAAAAAGGATATCGCTTCGCACGTAGCAAAATGTCTTACTTGTTTGAAAGTCAAGGCTGAACACCAAAAGCCTTCGGGACTGCTTCAACAACCCGAACTTCCCGTATGGAAGTGGGAGTTAACAACCATTTATTTCATAACCAAACTCCCAAAGACGACTCAACAACATAACGCAATATGGGTGATTGTAGACCGATTGACAAAGTCCGTACATTTCATACCTATCAATGAGTCGTACTCAATGGATAGATTAGCACGTATTTATGTGAACAACATTATTTCTTTACATGGAGTACCGCTATCTATAATCTCTGATCGAGACAGTCGCTTTACGTCTCACTTTTGGAAAAGATTCCAACAAGCACTTGGCACCAAATTAAACCTTAGCACCGCCTATCATCCACAAACCAATGGGCAAAGCAAAAGGACAATTCAAACGTTGGAAGATATGCTCCGAGCTTGTGTGATTGACTTCGGTGGAAGTTGGGATGACCACTTACCACTAATGGAATTTTCATACAATAATAGCTATTACGCAAGTATTCAAGCCGCACCATTCGAGGCATTATATGGACGAAAATGTAGAACACCCGTGCGCTGGTTTGAGGCCGGAGATAATCAATTATCTGGACCCGAGATAGTCCAAGAAACCACCGACAAAGTTCTTCAAATCCAAGAACGACTTAAGACGGCACGTGATCGCCAAAACAGTTACGCCGATGTCCGTCGTAAGCCGTTAGAGTTCAATGTTGGTGACAAAGTACTTTTGAAAGTCTCGCCATGGAAAGGTATAGTACGATTCGGCAAGAAAGGAAAATTAAGTCCTCGATTCGTTGGACCCTTCGAGGTACTCGAACGAATTGGTACCGTTGCATATCGTTTGCGACTACCCGAGGAAATGCAAGGAATACACGACGTATTCCATATCTCGAATCTGCGTAAGTGTCTAGCTGACGAATCTTTTTCGACGCCACTAAAAGACGTAGAAATTAACGAGAACTTAAAATTCGTAGAACATCCAATTCAAATCGAATATTCAAAATTAAAAAAACTTAAAAGACGAACTTTGAAAATCGTGAAGGTAAAATGGGATTCCCGAAGAGGACCCGAGTATACATGGGAACTCGAGTCCGAAATGAGAAAGAAATACCCCCACTTTTTCTCGTAAGCAATCTCGAGGACGAGATTTATTTCAAGATGGGGAGGATGTAACATCACGTAAATTTTGGGCCAAACTATCAATTTTCAAACTCAATGGGCTAAAATGAAAATTCTGATTTCCTGACCCATCGCGCTACGCGATGGATCAGAAGAGAGCCCCATCGCGTACCGCGATGGGGTATCTGACACAACGTGACACGTGTGAAATGTGGCACACGGTGGCAACGTCTGCCGCCACTTGTCACCACGTGGCAACACGTCCGCCACGTGGCGCGGCGCCTGCCACGTGTCGCCACGTGGTAGGTCTATGCTGTGACTCAGCAAGCCTACATCGCGGTACGCGATGGACTTGCCAAGGGACCCATCGCGGTACGCGATGGGGTCCAAAATTGGCTTTATAAATAGCAGCCACGGGATTCATTCCCAACACACCAAATCTCACACATTTACTCTCTCTAACTTCTCTCACTACCTAGAAATACGTGCCATCAATCCATCTCGTTTTCTGTGCCCGATTCCTCGTTTTCCGTGCCCACTACCTCGAAATACGTGTCATTTCCCGACGACATTCCAAACAAGAAGGAGGTGCTGTCCCGACGTCCCGACGATTATCTCGAAGTGCGTGCTGAGAAGAGTTGGTGTCTCGATAAACGTGTCAAAGGGTTGATCAAGCGTGTGTTGATAAAGAGAATAGAGTCGAAGTGCTGCCCGAGTGAGTAGGGTATATTAAGCCAAGACAGGTAGGCATAATGCCCGAATAGAATAAAAATAAAATATTATCGAGACTTAATACCCCAAGTCGAAGTTATTCTCGATAAACAAAGAAACATATAATAATGAAAATAAAGAAAAGAAAAATAAAAATATATATATGTGTATATGATAATTCTTTGTTATAAAATATATTATTTAAGTATAATGAGTATACTTAAATAATAAAGAAAGAAATACGTTTCTTAAAGAAGAAGAAACGTCGGGTTTTATAAATAAACTAAAGGTTTATAAATATTACTTTTTAACTAAAGGTTTTAAAGTAAAAGAGGTATTGAACTAAAGGTTCATCGAGATAAATAAGACTAAAGGTCTTAATCCGGATCGTGTATCCAACTAACAAAAGTTATACTCATACTATAGGTGCGAGATAGCAAGAGAAAGACTCACGGACGGTGTTGGAAGCCGATCCCATTGAAAAGGTGAATACGCCCCACTTTTACAAACTTGTTTTCAAACAATCAAACGTGTTATGTGTAAAACTTTACATGAGGCTACGGGTGTCTCTAAAAACATTGTAAATAAGAGTATAAGCCTAGCCCTCAGGCTGTAGTATACGTTTGTCTGGATCCTTACATATGTGGAACGCGGTGGGCACATCGCACCACGCTTGGTCACGACCTCCAGCCACGATGGGCTGAACCAAAGTATGTTCGAGTGAGAATGACCTTGTGTATATTTATGGTATCTAAGTACGTCAAAACGCTGCGGTGTTTTGCTGAGGTGACCTAGTGTAGAGACTCGAGTTTATGATGATTTTTTAACTTGATTATTCCTAAGCCAAGATGGGCCGAAACTTACGTGGTCTCGAGGGGTGATTAAGTAAAGAAAATATTTTAGCGTCAGCATATTCACTAGCATTCATTGCTAACATTCGTTGCTGACGTATTTTATAACATTTTGCAGGTAATCAAGATTAGAGCTTGAAGGACGAAGGCTCAAGAATCCGATGGCTCGGATAATTTTGTGTAAATATTAAAATATGGTGGTTTTGTAAAACATATAAACAAGTAAAACCAAACGAGACTTTTGTCTCGTCTTTGGTATTGTAAATATTTATAATATCGATCCTTAAGCTTTTATAAGTCTTCCGCTAATAACCATAACTCTGATACATTTACAAATATGGTACCAACTATGGATCACACGCCTAGGCCCTAAATTGGAGTGTGGCAGGTGTCGTTTCACATTCGATGAAACTATGTTTCAGGACCAGAAGCAAACGCATTAACAAGCCCGCGAAAGACTTGTGCGGATAGTTTGTGAGCTTAAGAACCTCACCATCAGCGTTCCACATGCTCTTCTCCCCAAATGAAGTGAGTGTGAACGTCTTCGTCTGCACAAAAAATAAATAAACAAAAAGTAACCCAACATTGCACACGAATAAAGAAGACGGTTTATATTCAACAACAAAAGTAGAGAAAACTTGTACCTTATAACGTTCCACAAACTCAAAGTTCAATGGATTTCCACCCTTCTTTGCTAGTTGCATTAGGTGCCTACATATCGTAAATAAAGATAAAATAGTTTTTTTTTTATTTTAATTTTAATTTAACGATTTCACCAATTAAAATTAAAAAATAATACCATAAGTAGAAAGCGCGCGGGCAGCCTTTGATCAAAATAAGATGCAAGAACCCGTTTGAAAGATGCGCATCAGCGACCAAGCCATCAGGCGCCTTTTCATTTCTGCACGAAATAACCGCAGCACTAATACTAAGAAACCGTCCTTTAACTGTAACCAGCTTTGATTCTTGTTGTGGGTCCATCGTTTGATTTGCGTTACAAATGTGACACTTGGCACGACATGGGACCCTTTTGGGGTTCTTTGGTAGGATCAACATGTCTTTAATCTTTTTTGATTGGTCCGTGTGTCTGTTTTCTCCGGTTCAACTTTCATAAACGCTACCTTTGCCTCGTATGACCTTAAAAACAAACGGGGAGGGGGGGTTGTTAGGTTTTGAAATATTAATAATGACCGAGAATACAGTTGTAAACATTAAACAATACCTGTGTTTAAGAAACACTTTTGTTCCTGCATAATCATATCTTTTTGGTCCCATCAATCGATATTTTTCGCTCTCTTTGATGACATCGCCATAAAATCCATATCTAGTAACATTAATGAAAATTTAAAAATATACCCAAAAAATAACAAATGAAACTGAGAAAAATACGAATAAAGAAATTACATCACATGAGGAGAAAAAAACGATAGGACTCTATCCAGCAAACGAAGCAATATATCGTACACGGGGATTGTTTTTGGATATTTGTGATGTTTTCCATGTTACAATCTGAGCTATATCCAGGCGTATTCTTTTACCGGTAATAATTTGCAATGCTGATGTCACAGGATCACGAGCTCCAGTTGTACTGCAAGAATAGAGAATACAAAGGCGGTTTTTGCTTGTTTCAATGGGGCTCATGCCCAAGATTTTTTGACTGTTGTGCCCATTGAAGGTCTTGGGCAACGTATGTCGGCAGTTGAATACAGATCCATCCTTAAATACCGGCTCATGATTCCTATTTTCCCCCAAATGAATCATGCCCCATTTGTAAAAAAGCATGTTTGAATAAATTTGGTGATCATGCCCTCCACTGTAAGGAATTGCCGGGGTTCAAGTATCGTCACGACTGGGTTAGAGATGTCCTATGGGATGTGCTTAGGCGTGCCGGGATCTCAGCAAAAAAGAGGCACGTGTTAACTTTCTGGCTGATCCGAGAGAGAGAAGATCTACACTGCGTCATGCGGACGTTCTTGTGTTTGGATGGGCAGGGGGTAAGCATGCATGTGTTGACCTCACTGGGGTGTCACCATTGGTGGGGCTGAGAGACAGTGGTTTCGTTCCGAGACAGGCGGTTTTGAGGGCGGAATCTAGGAAGGTTGCTAAGCATGAGGCAGCGTGTTTGGAGAATCAGCAAGTGTTCATTCCATTTGCCTTCGACACATTTGGATCTCTAGCTCCCGAGGCGGTTCGTTTCTTGGAACGGGTGCAGAAGGTGGTCCACAGTGACTCGCAGAGCCCGAGGAACCAAGGATTTATATTTAGTAGAATAGACTTTGCGATCCAAAAGGGGATAGCGGCGCAGCTTGTTGCTCACTTACCGATAATAAAGTAAAACTGCTATATGTAAAGATATTGAAATCATATGTTAAAAATAAAATTACTAAGAAATTTCATATGCTAGAAATGAAAAATACCATATGACAATAGCATCGGTGGACCCGGAAGGAATGAGTCCAAAGCGAAATCAGTCATTTGGGAAAGAAATCTCGAGATCGCGGTCTGCTTACAAAAATATGCAATGTTGAATAATCAGAATTGGATATTGTAAAATGACCAAAAAGGATATCCTAGTACATTGTTAGCATATAAATTTAAAATACGACAATAACTTATTTTTATTAATTATTATAATAATATTATTATAATTTATACATTATTTAACTTCTAATAGCTCTGCTTTGAATGAAATTTTACTGTGCATGTTTGGTTGATATTATTTAATTTCAATAAATTCAGCTAAATTTCAATAAATTATATTTTTTAATAATATAAACCTTTTTTATAAATTTTAGACTTATGTCATATTAGGACCTTTTTGTCATTTTCAAAAAGTTAAAAGGATTAAATAATGCAAATTACAAGGACTGCTTTAGAAACTGAAACAAAAAAAATCCAGGGGCTTCACTGTCAAGCTTCTTAAAGTTAAAGGATCTAATTAAGAACAAATAAAGTACGAGGACTTTTATACAAATTTCAAATAATAAAAACTTCCAAAAACTTACTAATATTTGAGGCTTGTGATTCATCAAGTGGTGAAGGCAATGGTTCATCCATAGTTACGGTTGGACCGGGGCCAACTATGGCTTTACTGGTATAGCCTGTTTGACCATGGTCCGATGGGACAGCTGGGTATGGAGCTTTATGTCTTGACAACAAAACGCCATTTAGAATCTCATTAAAAAGACCATCACCTCCCTGAATCACATCATATATATTATAGTTCAAATAAAAAAAATCCTAGACTTTATAAATCCAAGTGGATTTTTCTAGGCTTCGGGTGGTTTCTTCCAGGCATAAGGTGTTTTTTTTCTAGGCGGTTACTAGATTTAATAAATCCAAGCGCTACTATATTAATCTAAGCGTCACCTGGTTTTTCGAATTCATATCCTTTTAAGAACTTTTTTCATATTATAAAAATCTGATTATGAAAACTTACGTATATAAAAAAAAGAATCAAACAATTTTCATAACTTAAGTTATAAGATCTTTTTTTAATAAGGATTTTTTTTCAATAATCATATTTCATGAAAAAAAAATTCAAATATGATATTATAAACAATTTTATGGAAAAAAAATTATGAAGGATTGAAAAAAAATTATAAAGGATTTGAATTTGAAAACCTCAGGTGGCGCCTAGATTAATCTAGTAGCCGCCTGGATTTATAAAATCAAGTAGCCGCCTAGAAAAAAAACCATCCCATCCGACGCCTACAAAATCCACCTGACGCCTAAAAAATCCACCCCGGTGCCTGGTTTCGAAATAACCAGGCGGGGCCAGGAACATTTTTGTCCGGCGGTAAAAAAAGGTGGCTGACGGGAAACATTCTTGACGCGTGTCCCTCGGTCATTTGGGTAGAATAACTAGGTGGCCCGATTGGTTTTGGGCTGGACATAATAAAACGGGTGTGAGTTGAATGGACATTTTGGTCATTTTCCCATTGTTTTATAGTGTTTAGAAATACAAAACTTACAACAGCAACAACTCCATCATATGAAGCAAGATCCTCATTTGTAATAGAACTCATTGCCTCAAAAGCATGACCTGCGCGCTCTGTCACAATAAACTATAAAATAAAAGTTATCAAGATTTAACAAACCGAAAGTATTTGAAAACACGATTTTTAAATCACAAATGTTGTGTGGTACCTTTGTTTTTATTTCGGCTTGAGAAAAGAGCAGAGCAACGTTTTCCCAAATTTGACATCCGTTTCCTTTTCCACTCCTCGGGTTAACAAAAACCTAATCAAGATTTATAAAAAACTAGAAAACGACAATCGTCATTAAGATTAAGTGACCAGTAATTATTAAACATACCAGAAGATTGTTAGGCCTGTCGGTTTGCATGCCAAGCAACGTGTTTAATTGATTAACCCATGTTTTACATGTTTGCTTGTTGTCATGACCAAAAGTGTAAACAACTGGAGTCAAACGAGACGGTTGACTTTTTGACATTTGGACACCATGCACTCTGAACCTGTACATCTGCAAGAAACTAATCAAATTTAAGGTCGGCCCCTAAAAGGTGTCGAATTTAATGAATATTTAACTGTAACGGGTCAAACGGCTTGACTACAACTAATCGTTTGACCCGTTGTTTTACTTAATTCATGTTGGCCCGTTTTGACTAGTATTATATACCCGTTTGAACCATAAACCATTGACTCATTTGAACCATAGCCCGTTTTGACCTGTTTGAACCATAGCCCGTATTAACCCGTCACCCAAATCCATTGATATGACAAGCAAACCTCGGATAAATGACCAGACAAGCATCCTGCGGTTTCATGTACAAAGCCCCAATCAGTGAACTCAACAGCATAAATCTCAGAAATATTGATAAAAGTATCGGTTTTGGAAGCATATAGTATCCCAAAACAACTTGAGCTATCTTCCTGTTTATTCAAGTCAAATTATAACAAATGCATAAGGTCAACATTGCATACTAATGTGTAGTAATTCCCGACACAACATGAAAATAAACAGGTTTTGGGTTGTCAAGTTTAATCCGTTTAATTAATTAAATAGGCGGTTTAATTCATTCTAAACCCGTTTAAAAATAAAATAAAAGGTCAAAAATGTATATTTAATAAGGTTAACCGGCCAACCTGTTTTTGACACATTTACAACCTGACAATTTGTCACGTGTTTGACTAGTTTAGATAGTCAATAAAACATATGGGTTGTGTTCGGGTAGAACTAGAGGTGGCAATCTTGACCCAAAGCATTTCAAATGAGTCACTTTGGGTTGCTTTGAAATTTGTATGGGTTGGTTTGGGTCAGATATTTTAACTAAACGTATCTTCATAATCGATCCCGTACTCCTGGGAAAAACCACGTGCCACTAATCGAGCCTTATATCTTTCTATCGACCCGCCGGCCCGTCTTTTAATTTTAAAAACCCACTTACACGAAATTGGTTTTACATCACCCGGCTTCGGAACAAGATGCCAGGTCTCGTTATTGGCTAAAGCATCTAACTCTTGCTAAAGCATCTAACTCTTGCTTCATTGCTTCCATCCACTTAGGATATCGTACAACTTGTTCTACCGTCTCGGGTTCGAATTCTTGACTAACAAGTAAGGCAACATTTGCATACTTCGGGTTCTGTTTTCTGACTCGATCAGACCTCCGGACAGCCGGTACATCACCTTCGGTATTAACTGGTACAACTAAGGTGCTGGTTCGACCGTTTGTTTGACTAACTAACGACCCGGTTCGCCATGGATCAGAACGTGGCCCATTTCGTGTTCTTGAAAATTCACGTTCGGTGTTAATTGTTTGTTCAGATTGTTCTTCTAGGTCATTGTCACCAACCTGAACCCTAACATACTCATCACACTCTTTTTGTAAGTCATGTGTGTCGGGTAAGACTTCCTTACTTGGTGACTACCATGATGAGTATTCATAAAATATTACGTCCCGAGACACATAAATTTGCCCGGTACTCGGCTCACAACATCGCCACCCTTTCTTTTCATTATCGTAACCAACAAAAATACATCTCGTTGCTTTTTTCTCTAACTTGTGTCTGAGATGCCCCGGGATGAACACGTAACACACGCATCCAAATACTCGAAAGTAACTAACATTCGGTTGGATTTTGAACATCTTCTCGTATGGTGACTCGTATCCCATTCCTAGTTGTGGCAATCGGTTACTTATAAACGCAGCGGTACTCATTGCCTCCGCCCAAAATCTCCCCGTTACATTTTTTGTTGTGCATCATGCTTCCGATCATGTCGGTTAGGGTGCGATTCTTTCTCTCCGAAACCCCCTTTTGCTCGGGAGTATTAGAACACGTTAGTTGGCGTTTAATTCTATTTTCTTTTAGAAACAAGGAAAATTCACGGGACGTATACTCGCCTTCGTTATCGGAACAGAGGCACTCGATGCTCCTTTTTAGATCCCGTTTCGGCTTCTAACTTGAATTCTTTTAAACGTTCAAACGCCTCGGCTTTCTCCTTCATGAAATATACCCACAAATATTTCGTATAATCATCAATAAATGATATCATATAACTCATACCTCTAATTGACGGTTGTTTCACCGGACCGAACACATCGGTATGAACTAGCTCGAGAGGGGCTTTAGCGCGAGAACTAGGGTTATCAAACAGTTGCTTATGAGCCTTTCCAAACTAACAACCGCCACACACCACATCCGTTTTTACTTTGAGTTCGGGTATTCCCGCCACCAACTTCTTTTTCACGATTAATTGAAGTTTATCATACCTGACGCGGCTTAAACGTTGATGCCACAAATCCACGTTTAGATTCCTTTTCACCTTATTCACATACGAAGTCCCGACAGACAATACATAAACCGAGTCTCTCTTACTCCCTTGAATAACAGGTATGGAATTAGTTTCGAACTTATCGAAAATACTCACTTCGTTTGGCCCGAACAGAACATATCGTCCGGTGTCGGTGATTTGAGGAACCGACAACAGGTTCTTTTTCATGCTGGGAATATGAAACACGTTTTTAAGAACAAAACCACTTTCCTCGGAATCTGATGAGAGATCAACCTCACCAATATGAGCTATGCCGTGTCGCGAATCATCGGCTATAAATACCACCTGATTACCCTCGTACTTAACCGGGTTCTTTAACCGCTCCTTTTCACCTGTTAAGTGATTCGAACAACCCGAATCCACAATCCAATCATTTAATAAATTTAAAGAGAGTTTTACCGTAGCCATTAACGCATGAACTTCTTCAATTCCGGCATAATGGGCCTCGACATCCCAAGGCTCTTCAGTTCGATTTTGCGTTGTTGCGGTGTTTCCTTCTTCAGTTGCACTCGCTGTACAATACTTTGCGATGTGTCCTCGCATGCCACAATTATAACACTTAAAAGTTTTAAACGACGGACGTTTACCCTTTTTATTGCGGTTCCTATTCTTTCGATCAATGCTTCCTTCCTGTTGGTTTTGTTCCTCGGGTCTATTTCGATCCCACGGTTTCTTTTTGCTGTAACCATCGTTGGGTTTGAACTTTCCTTTTCCTTTGCCCGCAAACAACGCCTCGTTTTCTTGCTTCGGTACAGCGGAGATCGACACACCGACACACCGGCCATCTGTTTGGCTAAGGATTCCTGTCCGGATAATAACTTTTCAAATTTCGAGAGTGACGGTTGAGTCGGCCAACCTTGAACAGCAGCGACAAACGACTGAAATTCCGTCCTCAACCCGTGAATAATAATCCGTTTCATCATCGCGTCTCCGATCCTTGATTGTTGATCTAAATCGGCAATCTCACGACAAAGCGATTTCACTTTATGGAAGTACTTTGGAATTGTCATATCCTTCTGAGTAACCGAAAGCAACTCGTTTTCAAGAAGTTGTAATCGGGTGTCGTTTTTCTTCGTAAATAGTCGTTCAAGAATATCTCATGCATGCTTCGGTGTTTCGGATTCTTGAAAGTGATCTAACATCTCCTCTTCGACTGTTGTTTTTAACACGAACATCGCTCTCCCGACTTTTACTCGCCACTTCCCGATGGCACCTCCGGTGTCGTTTCTTGGCACCTGCGTTTCGGTTTCGATGGTTACCTCCAAAAGGTCCTGACCTTGGAGGTATGACATAACACATGTCGACCAAACCTGGTAATTAGTTTGATTCAGCCGTTTACTTCCCGCGACAAACGACATGTTGGCCATCTGTTAAGTTTCTTCTCCTTCACTCGTAAGCTTTCAAACTACAGCTAGGATAATCGCCGGTGGCAATCGTCCGTGAGACACGAGTCTTTGCTGGACTTCGATTGATAACCACGATTTCGTGCGAACGAATCGGGTCCGTTAGACACGACTCTTTGCTGACTTAGTTTTTCTTTGACAAACAAAAAGGCTCCAACTTTTTATTAAGAGAAAAAAACGACTAACGAAAAAACTTAATAAACCTATATATGTGAATCAAGGGTTTATATAACACCCTTAATTCGAGTCCTACTCGTATTCAAATACACAATTTGAACCCAACTCAAATAGGTTTTTGGATAAGACTAGCCTAATTAAAATAAGACAAACTTATTAATAATAATAAACGAATTATTATTTAAATCTCCTCCAAGCCACTCAATGAGATTTATCAAACCGCCCTTAAATATCGTCTCGTTTAACAGTACCTTAACAGTATATTTGTACCAATAAAAGAAGCATATATTAGCCGGCATATTGTGAATAAAAGTCACAAATAAAATTAAAGAAAAAGGTTGTTTTTGAACTCTATCGACTTGGTGGCTTTATGGAGGACGACACTTTATTTAAATTGTGGGTGTTACTTTCATGTGTTCTTTTGTGAGTTTGTCCTACTAACTATTAGTCTATTACATCAAAAAAAAAAGAGACATAACATATACCGTCATATAAAAATGGCGTTTTACACAAATTTAAAATATAATTACGCATCACAAAATAAAATAAGGCCGGCATATTAATAAGCAATATAAGGTTATGGTGATGACGATGTGATATAACCTAAAGAAATATATATTTGTAAACTATAGGTATGAGAGCGCCCACAATAAGAGGTTTACAACTCTAATGGTTTAATCAAGAATACAATTTTTTTTTAATTAAAAAACGGCCTTTTAATGGCTAGAAGTTTTTTTTTAAATAACTAAAATCTAGAAATAATAAAGCACATACCTTCATCCATTTATTATTACCATACTATACAATTCTCATTAAAACATCCATTTTCAACATAAAAATGGATGATTACACCACATCTCAATCAATGCCACAATTGTAGAAGTATGTGATCAGATGACAGTTTATGAAGATTTGTAGTTATGAAAAAATGCATGTTTTTGAAAGAATTTATCGAAGCTGATGAGGCAACTCTTGTGAATGCTTGTTGTTGTGGGTGCTCTAAGTTGCATTTAGTTCTCAATGGTTATAAATTCTATTAATTACTGATTATGATATCATATATGCAAAGGATACATGTAGAGAGTAAGTTACTTTATGAAGACTGAAATACCCTTACACACCAGAAAGCTAGTTATTCATTTAACAAAAAGGTACCAAAAATCAGTTTTCTTATAACATAAACTATAATTAATTTATAGGTGACAATGTGACATTGACATTGCAAAATGCCATAAAGATACTCCAAGAATTGAGATCATATAGTCCTAGCTAGCAACACCTATATTTGATCCAGTCATCACCAATTCCCAGCATTCACTAAATTATTCGGATTCACCATGGTTAAAGCAATTAGACTTCATGAACATGGAGCCCCTGAGGTACTGATTCTCTTTTATGTAAATAGTTAATATTCAAGCAATTTCGGCTCCGATTCTTGGCTTATTGCTAGTGTTCGCTTATTAATGTAATTGAGTTAATGGTACAGATGATGAAACTAGATGATGTGGAGTTAGGAGAACCGAAAACCGGAGAAATCAAAATGAAAAACATCGCGATTGGAATAAACTATCTAGACGTTTATATGCGCAAAGGCCTACTTATTGGTTATTCTCCACCATTACCTTACACACCCGGTATATTAGTTTTAATGTTTGATCCAAATCATGATTAATATTAGTTAAAATTTAAGTTAATTAACTTACTATCAAAATGAAGGTATGGAGGCAGCTGGAGTTGTAATAGCAATAGGTCCAGAAGTCACCAGTTGTAAGGTTGGAGATATTGTGGCATATGCCGGTTTCCCGGTGTGCGCATACGCTGAAGAACAGATACTTCCAGCTGAAAGAGTCGTACACGTACCGCCATCTATTGATCCTATCATAGCTGCCGCTGCCATCTTTAAGGGATTAACGGCTCTAGTTTTAGTCCGCCGGTGCTTTAAGGTAATTCAAAATTTCTTTTAATCAATTGTTCCTCAACTTTTTTTAATAAGGAAAATTGGTTTTTATTGGTCTCAACTATTGCCTTTTGGTCATTGCTGGTCCCAACTAACGAATTGGTCACTAATGGTACCAACTTTTAATGTATTTGTTCCTAACGGTCTGCGGCTAATAGAATCCTAACGCCGTTAGTTTCAAGTCGCTGGAAAAACGTTTTTGTCCAGGAAAGTCAATTTTTTTGCCGGAAAACACCACCTAAACACCGCCACCACCACCAATTGACTCACTGCCAACCAATCACCATCGCTTAAGCACCATCAACTGATTCTGACAATGGTACTAGTGTCCCGGCGACCTCAATAATTGAGGTTTTTACTATAAAAATGTTCCTAAAGGTACGATAAAAAGTTAGCATGATGTTTGGGATAAAATTGTTGAGTTTTCGGGAAAAAATGTGTGTTTTCCGGCGAAAATTTTTCCGGCAACCTGAAACTAACGAAATTATATTAGTCACAATCTGTTAGGAACAAATACGTTAAAAGTTGGGACCGTCAGCAGCCAATTCGTTAGTTGGGACCGGCAGTGACCAAAAGACGATAGTCGGGACTAATAAAAACCAATTTTCCTTTTAATAAAATATGTAACTATCATTTTGCTATATCCAGGTTGGACCTGGGCATACAATACTTTACCATGCAGCGGCTGGAGGTGTTGGATCTTTAGCGTGCCAATGGGCGAACGCTCTTGGGGCTACAGTTATTGGGACCGTTTCAACAAAAGAGAAAGCGGTTCAAGCGAAGGAAGACGGATGCCACCATGTCATTATTTACAACGAAGAAAACTTTGTTGATCGCGTTATGGAGATCACATCCGGAAAAGGAGTTGATGTAGCCTATGACTCTATTGGGAAAGCCACATTTGAGGTAACTAAAAGTTGTAACAAAACTTAATCTCATAATTAATTAATTAATTAATTAATTAATCACTTGTGGTTATGAAGGGATCGTTGGCGTGCGTGAAGACGTGTGGATACATGGTTTCATTTGGGATGGCATCTGGAGAACCCGAGCTAACGTATAGGCACCTTACATACAAATCGGTATTTTTCACCATTCCACAGTTTTTGCTTTACACAGAAGCACGCAGCGATCTCCTTGCAGCTTCAGAAGAGGTATTCTCTAATATTGAAAAGGGAGTCTTGCGAGTTCGGGTCAACCAGTACCCTCTGTCGCAAGCAGTCCTAGCCCATTCAGATCTTGAGAGTCGGAAAACAACGGGTTCCATTGTGCTGATACCAAATAAGTAATATATTTTCGACAATGCCTAAGCGATTTTCATAAAAATGTGTGTTATTGTGCAGTTTCGATATACTTTGTTGTTACATGTTTCGTGTTATTTTTCGTCAGGTTTGATGTAAATGAATATAATTGCTTGTTTTTTTTCCTCTTTTTGAGGGAAAGGCTAATTATAGGTATAAAATTGAACTAGATAGGACGGAAACGAATGAGACCAGATACGTTCTAGTAACGTTTATAAAACAAACGAAAATATCTAGTAAAATCCTACTGATCATAGCAGAGTTATTGATTGGTCATGAGCATTTCATTTTTCAGAGGGGATAGACAGGCCGCTACTGAGACACCGACACCAAAAAAACATTAACATTAACAAAAAGTACATTTCTATAAAACTCATATGGAAGAAAGTTTATTATAATATCAAAAATAATCTTCAAACATTACAACCAGGCCTTCATTTATAGGCTATAATGGTAACCGAACGTAAAGTCTAGTGAAAGTAACCGACATATCAACTGATAGTCAGAAATAGAAAACGTAACCGGAATATTTATTTCCACAGAAGAACACAAAATACAAAATAATTGGGCATTAGGTATCATATTAGTACTCAGGGTAACAACACTATAGAACTTGTATTTTATTTTACTCTCCATGTCTGAATTGGCTCGGGCCGCTTGTGACAAAGGGTACTTGTGATTTATACTAACCCGCACGACTCTCTTCTCAATATTAGAGAATAGCTCTTCTGAAGCTGCGAGGAGCTCGTTTGGTTCTTTCATGTAAAGCAATTTTTCCTCTCCAAAGATTCAAGTTGAGATCTTCTTGCCTTTGGCTTTTCACGTCTCAGCTTAGGGGTCGTGAGTTATATCCCTCATCGATGGCCTAGATTGTTGGAATATCTTGGTATTCCTCAAAGTGAAGCTACAATAATGTTCTGTGATAACAAGTCCACAATCAACTTAAGCAAGAATCCCATCATGCATAGCCGGTCTAAACACAATGAACTCAAAACACAATTTTATTCGTGAAATGGTTAATCAGGATCAAGTTAAGTTGGAACACTGTAACACAAATGAACAACTCGCTGATGTGTTGACCAAGGTTGTGACTCGTGAAAAGTTTGTGTATTTTAGGCACTGGCTAGGAGTTGTGGAGCATTGATCAAGGGAAAATATGATCAATGTCTTGTTTATGCACTTGTGCAGCTGGTCTATTCTTGCACGTGAAGTCATTAATTTAAATTATGTTATCGTTAAGTATGTTTTTTAATTTGAATAATAGAGCATGTGTACTAGGTATTATGTCTTTAGCCGTTGTAATCCTCTCTATTTAAGATAGTTGTTTTCTTCTGAATATGTATGCATTCCATATATTCAAAATTAATCAAGAAATCTTTAGCCTATTGTTTCCCTAATCCATATTCATATTATTCAATCTGATACCATCACTCTCATCAAGACAAAACAAATTATCCTAAATTTGATCCATACTCTTACAACAAAATAATCATCATAATGGCTAATGTACCCAGAGAGCACTAATAGAGATGTCGTGATCTCAACGCACTGCCATGGATGATGGTGCCACATCATTTGTGCATCAATGATGGGTTTGTGGTTATCCTCGCAGAAAATTAAAGGGGCATGCTCTGGTAGATTTGATTTGGAAGTCCCCATTTGGAATTAATCTTGACTTATGGTTTTTATTATTTGGTTTAATTAATTAGTAGTATATTAAGTTGTTTTAGTTGGTGGTCATGTTAGGGGAGTTATTGGAGAAGTAGTCCTAGGTTGACCGAGTTAGGTCGGATATGGAGGTTGTGGGTGCATGAGTCTAGAGTGAGTTTTGAATAATTCCTCCACATTTTGTGTTGTAGTTTGTTTACGTTAGGCTAGTAGGCTATATATATAAATAGGCAATAATCGAATAAGAAGGGACCTGGTACCAACATCCCAACTACCTAATATATAACCAAAATATGAAGCTAAGGGCATCCCAGGTACCTAATTAACATGTATTTAATTAAGTCACTTAAATGAGCATGAAACATTGAGTACAATTAAGTAGAGAAAATCCATTGTATACTAAACGAGTTAAGATATAACTAAGTCAGGTTTAAAATAGCATATAGCAGTTTTCAGTGCTGTGATAAATCAAATCATCCACTAAATGTTTAAACTAGAAAGGAGGTTACAAGCTAGCTTACAATAGTTGGAAAAGAAAAAAAAAAGGGATAGCTAGTTTCAAGCTCCAAATGGCTAAAAAGCCACTTCTAATGGCCATACCCGGTACCGGAGACAGTTATTGGACTTCAAATCAAACTGCTTGGGCTGCAACCGTAAGACGGCTTCAAACCTTTTTTTTATCATAGTCTGCAATTTGACGGATAGTTTTTGATGGCAGAGAGGTGGTTCCCTCTTAGGAGGTAGCCACCACACAAGGAATCAGAGAAGCAACCTCTGGACGTTAAATGAATATTATTTGTTTCATTCATGTATATGGCGGCTTAGTTTTCTCAGGTGCTCACAATCAGGACAACAGTTTGATTGTTTTCCGTTTAACTTTGATGCATGTATTTGCATTCAACACTTGAATTTGTATAAATTGTGACCATTGACTATTGTTTGATTATGTTAATTGTTAAACAAACCCTCTTTATAATCTCAAAATCGACATTTGACACTTGGTTTCAACTAGCCAGGTCTTGAATTCTTCTCTACAATCAAGTCTCAATAAGAAAACTGGGCTAAGTACTTTGTTTTTTGTTCATAATATATTTATACTTATTTATGCCCCCCCCCCCCCCTCCCTTTAATAACAAACTAAATACATACATGGTAAAATAATATATTTATACTTGCGAAAAGTTAACGCACAAATTAAATTAACGTGCTAATTACACTATGTTGTAATTACACTACATTATAATTACACTATGTTGTAAATATAATTACACTATCTGATTCTTACAGTTAGCACGCTAACTTAATTTGTATTTGATCCAAACCCTTTATACTTATGGTTGCAGTACCTTAAAATATTGTACTAGTGAAAAGTTCTTGTGACGTAGTTATAGTTAGCAACAACCACTAAATGTACATAAAATAAATTCATACAGTAAATATAAATACATAAAATATAACAAAGAATGCAAGTTTTATATATGAAATGAAAACAAACATATTATGATATTAAAATTTGAAGCAAAGGTTCCTCTCCAAGGTTCAGAGGGACATCGTGTTTCTTCCGGCTGCACACCTCTCATTAGAGAGGTTAAGAGTAATATTCATCATTAACGGCCTAGAGTGAGGGCTCTTATGCACGCATGATAATGCAACTTCGACAAGTAATTTCACTTGCTCAGCAACTGGTTCCACAGGTGGAGAAAGGCGTTTGTCCAAAAATTCAGTATAAGATATGCCTTGTGTGTCTTCTAGCAATGTGAGGAGATCTCCTGGATGCTTACCCATTATAACTTCTAGTGTCACCACCCCGAAGCTATAAACATCACACTTCTCATTCACTTCCATCGTGTATGCAAGCTCTGCGAAACAAAATCTCACGTCAACATCATGTGTACGCTATTAGTAGTTGAAAGGTTGATTTATACCTGGAGAGATGTAACCAAATGTTCCGGCAAAAGAAGTTCAGTTGGATGAGTCAGGCTTCAATAGTCTAGCAGTGCCAATATCAGACACATGAGCAACCCATTCAGAATCAAACAGAACATTGTTGCTTGTTAAGTCCCTGTGGATGATTGGTTGTGAACAATCATGGTGCATATAGGATAAAGCCTTCGCAATACTTTTAATAGCCATCAGCCTTTTTTTCCAATCAAATTCAACTGCTTGTTCCATGTGATTCAGTATGTTTCTTAAGCTCCCTCCTGCCAAGAACTCATACACCAAAAACGAGTGGCTTGAATGTGAACAAAATCCGTAGAGTTTGACGATGTTTTGATGGCGTATCTCTGTCAACGCTCGGATCTCGTTTTCAAAACTCTTGAGATTTTGCACCTCACCATCTTCTGTTGCGTGAATTTTTTTCACCGCAAAAACTTCAGCTGACATTTCCGCTTTTTAAACAGTTTCGTATCCACCAACACCAACAACATACTTCGAGTCGAAGTCCTCCAAGGCCTCAATGATTCTCTCGTATACCATTTTCCTATCATAGCTCCAAATGGTAAAAGGTTTTGCGTGTGTGATCTCCCGTGGCCTAGTAGTTACATTCGGGTCACTTTTACGGAGATAACAGAATATAACGACAATTATAAGAACGAGCAACAAGAATCCCAATATAGGAAGTATGGTTGAAATCACAACTGAAACCTTCTTGTTACCTTTATTCCTTGTTTGGATGGGACAGACTAACCCTGTGTGATTTCCACATAACCTCTTGTTGTGTCCAAGTGCCTCCATTGGTGCATCTTCAAATGCTTTCATCTTTGGAAGTGGGCCCTCTAGTTGATTGAAAGATACATCAACTGTGGTTAAACTTAACATTGCGGTGAAACTTGAAGGAATAGAGCCTGTGAGGTTATTGTGAGAGAGGTTCAACATTTGTACAACGGTCAAACCCCCAAGCGATGGTGGTATCGTCCCAGTCAAATTGTTTTCACTTAGATCAAGGGATTCTAACTTCTCCAACTTGGAAATTTGCACAGGAATAGCTCCCTCAAGTTTATTAGTGCCTAGGTTCAAGATCCTCAACTTTATGCATTCTCCTAAATTTTCATTGATTGGGCCGGTAAGATAATTTTTTGCTAGATTAAGTTCTTCTAAGTTGTACAGATTTCTCAATGTTGAAGGAATTGTACCTGATAGCTTATTGTCCTCCAAGTACAGGTTCACTAGGTGAACTTAATCTTTCAAAGCTCTTTGGGATTGTACCTGATAGCTTATTGTCCTTCAGGTACACCACTAGCCTCTCGTACCCGTGATGACTCGAGTTCTTCCGATTCAAAAAATAGAACACTGAGAACACGTTCCCTTGATTATGTGTACACTCATACACATGTTATCGAGGAAGATGTGTATGGTTCATGTCAACTTTCATTATCGTTGGTTGAACCAGAATTTCATGTGGATGCTGCCAAGTATGATGAATGGAGAAGGGCTATGGAAGAGGAACTCGAGTCATTAAAGAAGCACAGAACCTGGACTCTTACAGACCTTCCTCAAGGAAAGAAAGCAATTGGTCTTAAGTGGGTTTTTAAGGTTAAACCAACCGCAGAAGGAGAGATTCACAGGTATAAAGCACGCCTTGTTGCTAAGGGGTATGCTCAACAATATGGTGTGGATTATGAAGACACATTCTCTCCAGTTGCACGATTTGAAACTATAAGAGTTGTCTTATCTTTGGCAGCTCAAAAGGGATGGGAAGTTCAACAATTTAATGTGAAGTCGGCATTTCTGAATGGGCCACTTCAAGAAGAAGTATTCGTGACTCAGCCACCAGGGTATGAAAAGATAGAAGAAGGGGATAAAGTCTACAGGCTCCATAAAGCATTAGCAGGCTCCGAGGGCCTGGTATGATGGAATTGATAATTATCTGCAACAAAATAAGTACAAGAGAAGCACTAGTGAACCCACGGTGTACATCAAGAAGACAATAACTGGTGAGATTATTATTGTGTGTTTGTATGTGGATGACATTATTTACATGAGCTCATCTGCAGATTTATTGGCTGAGTTTAAAAAGAAGATGGAGAAAGAATTTGAGATGTCTGATCTTGGTTCAATCCATTACTTTCTTGGGTTGGAAGTTAACCAAAAGAGTGATGGAATTTTTCTGTCACAGAAGAAGTATGCTGCAGACTTGCTAAAACGGTTTGGGATGTGGAATTGTACACCTACTTCAATTCCTATGAAAGTAGGTGAAAAACTAAGCATGAATGATGCTGGTCCACAAGTTGATGCACATAAATTTCGAAGTCTAGTAGGCGGATTGATATATCTCACACACACCAGACCTGATCTGGCATTTGCTGTGAGTTTAGTCTCAAGGTTTATGCAAAACCCTTCCTCATTTCACTTTAATGCAGCCAAAAAGATCTTAAGGTATGTAGCAGGTACAATTGGATATGGAATTTGGTATGGCAAGACAAAAGAAGTACAGTTGGAGGGGTATTTTGATAGTGATTGGGCTGGGTCACTTGGTGACCGGAAGAGCATATCAGCAAATGTATTTACAACATGAACAGGAGCAATTGCATGGAGTTCAAAGAAGCAGCAGGTGGTAGCATTGTCCACAACAGAAGCCGAATACATTGTTGTCAATGCTGCTGCCTGCCAGGCGGTGTGGTTAAGGAATCTGTTAAAGGATCTTGGTCAAGAACAAATGGAAGCTACCAAGGTTTACTGTGATAATGTTTCAGCGGTGTTTCTGACAAAGAATTCAGCTCTGCACAGCCGTAGTAAACACATCGACATCCGCTATAACTATATCAAGGATCTGGTTGAAGAAAAACAGGTGGAGATTAAGTCATGTTTCTCAGAAGAACAGGTTGCAGATGTGATTACCAAGGCTTTAGGAGTGGAACAATTTAACAAGCTGAGGGCAAAGTTGGGAGTAACGACGATTTGATTTAAAAAAGGGTATTGGAGTATTTATTCAAATCAGTGCGGGTCATGGGTCAGCTCACTTAAGTTTATGGGTCAGTTTATTTTGTTTTATTATTATCAAAAGAGTCGCTGTCTTCTCCAAGTAATTCAGTTATGCACGTGTGTTTATGTTTTATTAGGTTAAAGGTAGTGGTCCTGTTTTATCTCAATAAATTCATGTAATCATGGTCACGTAGGTTAGTTGTTCAATTTTTTATGGCATATGGGCCTTTCTTTCGGTTGTAATTTGTTGGCTATTTAAAGCCCTTTGATTAATGAAGTGATAACTTGTGACGGCAACAATATTTGTTAATCGATTGCTCTTGATCCAACAACTATTAGTGTCTGCAAGTTGTTTAATTTTAGAAAAATACGCAAACATGCTTCAGTTGTTCTCAAGCTTTCATAAACACTATATGTTCGGTGAAACTTTAGTGAACATCGTTCAGTGAAATACGTTTTTGTGATCGTTTATTTAGTAAAACTTATTAGCACTAATATAATTTTTCACTTAATTTAACGAACAAACATGAACATGTACCTATCTTCCTCATGAATATTCATTTAAATTATTTATTAGTTACTAGTAATACTACTTTAATCATCAGTTACTTAATCTTCGCTTTGTTTACATTCATTTTCTTAAGTTGTATTTGCTTTTATTGTTTACACATGTAATGTACTGTCATCTTCGCGGTTTTTGTTCATTTACATTTCTTTGTGTTCGTTTAAATTTGTTTAGAATATTAATGAAATGAACAAACACAAACGAACGCGAATACATAATACCAGAAAATCCGTATGTTTATATTCCTATACATTTGGTACCACTCTGCATTTAAACTTCGCATTGTTAAAAGCTATATCATTGTATAATTTCAATTAAAGTAGGAACGATGAGCAACAAATTCGTACACTTCTAAACCAACTAAACTATTTGTTCAATCATTCTATTTGGAACTTTTACTGATGTTTGATGCAACATTTGTAACGCTCGGTTTAGATAAAATTTATGTGTTAATGTTGATAAAAGTTTTTGAATTTTATACCATGAAAAGGGTAAAGGGCTACAGTTTTGAACTAGATGACTTGCACGTTTGTGGTTTGAGTTAACTTTACAGTATAGTTTTGAACAAGGGTATAATGGGAAGACAAAGAGATACAAAGATAGTCAGAGAAGCGAAGACTGAGAGATAATGAAGCAATATTCCTTTTGAATATTACTTTTTTAAGTATATCACATAAATAAAGATTTTGAGGTTAAAATACCATTATTTCTTTTAAATATTAATTTTATTAGTATGTTAATATATATATATTTTTTAGGACTAGCTATCCAGCTTACTTTGTAGAGACTTTTGCTTTTTAGTGGGAGGCCATTGGTTCTAATCCAGGCAAGTGATGATGTAAATATAGGAGTATTAGCGGATTTAAACCGTTAAAAAAAACTAAACACCTTATGTATAGTGCACATGATTGAATTTAATAGACAAGTAAATTATGAAATTTGTCACAAAACGTATACATGAAGGATGATTTTTATTATTTCTTGATTTAAGGACGAAACTCAAGATTTCCTTGGCACATACAGGACGTGTAATTTACTCATATTGATTTGATCTATCAAAGTCTTACAAATTGATAGTTTAGCAGGGTGTCAATTGGGATGGATATACATCACTTATTCTTTTATCTTGACTTTGATAGAATCTAACAAATACTTTGAGAAGTTTATCTCTAGGTCTCGTGCAAGCTTGATCACACACCAATTCAGATCATTATATTACCAATAGATGTGGTAATCAAATCAAAATAGAGAATAAAGACAAGGAATAAGTAAAAACCCAATAGATTCAACTAACAAACATAATATGTTAATGATAAAGCCAACGATATGATACAATCGATTTAGTCCCTGCTATTCTATTATAATGATAGCTAATGCAAGCCCTAATAACACAATCATATTCAACGACCAACTAAAATGACCGAAAACAAACACTATTTATAAGCAGGGGAAGTGTCGCGAACAGACAAGCAGCCACACTTCAAAGGGTCACATTTTGTTGCCAGACATCAAAATATCTTCAATAATGTTGAAATGTAGTGCAGCCTAATAAATCCTACATATATCATGTTCTATTTATTATCTTCTCATTGTTTCAGAATGTTCATGGTAAAAATGATTTTCTCGTTGCTTTAGATCATGTGTTGAATCTCTATATCAGTCGTCCAAAGTGATGGGTAATTGTTGTACTCAAAGTTATTGATGGAGGCCCAAGCATTGAAGAACGTGTCATGTTATATTTGGAGGTCCATAATCGTGCTTCCAAAGGAGGCCCACGAAAATGGGCATAACTTGGCCCACGAAGCTCCATTTCAAGCCCATTACCAGTCAAATCGAAGCTCGAGACGAGAAGCACATTGTGGCAAATGCCTACAGCGGTTTGGCCCCTGCCTGAAGCCCAAAAACGCCTCCTAAATAAAGTTATGGACATTTTTATGTATTTTTGTCAGTTTTTTCAATTTTCTTTTTGGGTTTGTGTTTGGCCCATGGCCTTTTTAGGGCCCATTTCGTATTTGAAACTCTATTTATATTATGTTGATGTAATTTGGATGGTCAGACTTGAATTTGAATAATAAAGTTTTTTCTCTTTATTTTCCCTTGACCTTTGGGTGGGATTTGGGAGTTTTGGGAAGTTCTTCACGGGTATTCTTAGAATCAAGGTGAATCGATCTTCGTTATCGTTTCACCGCTGCATCAGTTACATCCTTAATAGAAGCTTTCTATATTATATCTTAGTTTCTATTAATGTCAAGTATTCTGAAATCGGTCAATCGCATATGCAGCTGAAGCAATCTAAAGAAATTTTACCACACATGAGTCACAAAAAGGATAGAAATTTTTCGTAAATCACATTATCAGTCTGAAATTTCAGAGATTTCAAATCTTTGTCAAGTTTACAAGGATCCAAAAAAGATTTATAAAGTTACCTATCAGATTCAGTTCATCACAATTCTCTTCAAGCTTACTTGAAATTCAAGTATAATACGGAGTATAAAATAAATATAAATAAAAAAGGTGTATTGCCTTAGTAGGTGATAGAGACCGATTCGAGATGGTTAATCTTCTAATAAACCCGTAGAGTTGGTTATGCTCCAAGAAAAAAAGAGAAAGATAAACCGAACTTGAGACAATTTTCTAATTAATTTTCTTATTGAAACGATTACAACTTATAGGAAAAGAAAACATATAATAATAATAATAAGGAAACACAGTTAGTGTATAATAAGGAAAGTAAATAATAGATAAACTTAAATTATTATATTAAATTTTAAGTAATATAGTATATCGTATCAATTCATCACCCATTCAAAACGTTGGGAATGTGTTTTCCATGGTGGTTGCCATTGAGTCGAATTGCCGCATGTGCGGTGATCTTAGTTGGTCGCCACAGTAATCGCCAATCGAGTCTATTGGTGGCGTTCGGAGAGGTCTGAATGAAATTCCACGACAGACGCCACTCGCGTCTTAGCACTTCACATGCAAGTGTTGTTTCATTGTGATTCCTACTATAATCCACTAGTATATAAACGTTCTTTCCATCCATCCTTTCTATGTTATGTATTATATGTGAATAGAAAATACCAAAGAAGGTGGCATCATATAATGCCACAAAGTGGGATTTGATGAAAGTGGAGACTTGGGTTGTTTTGATAACATCGGTAGTAGGGGTGTGATGGGAAGGGAGCTACTACATATAGTAGTACATGGAGTAATAGATTTGTAGGTGGGAATTGAAATTGGCACTTTGGAACGGGAACAAAAATCGGGTCATGGTATTAGAGGAGGGGGGGGGGGGGGGGTTGACATGGGTATTGAAGTTGGAGTTGTTGGTGCACGATATGCATATGTTGGTGGTGGCGATGTAGAGATTAGGGGTGGAAGGGCCAGTTTTTGGTCGGTTACCATCGAGGAGGTGCAGAAATTTTGGTGAGAGCGGCGGTAAGGTTAGCAGTAATATGATTCATAGTGGTAATGAGGGAGTCAAAGTTGAACTTGGCTAGGGTGGCTTGTTGGGTAGCGAATGATTCTTGTTGGATCAATAGCGGGTCGATTTTGTCGACCATGGCCATGATCAGGTCTTCACCCGGCGAAAAAGGCATGAGAATGATTGATGAAAGCACCAAATTAATAGAGACCGATTCGATATGATCAATCTCCCAATAGACCCATAGAGTGAGTTAGGCTCCAAGAACAAAAGAGAATAATAGAAACCGAACTTGAGACAATCATCTGATTATTTTTTTTATTGAAACGATTACAATTTATAGGGAAAAAAATTATAAGATAAGAAAATATAATAAGGAAATATAGTTAGAGTATAATAAGAAAAGTAATAATAGATAAATTTAAATTAATATATTAAACTTTAATTAATATAATATATCATATCAGTAGGTTATTGAAGAAACACTAATCGACCCCGGGCAGATTACGGATAATCTGGGGGTTAAATAGATGTTTCCCACGAGGGTTAGTTCCGGCAAAGATGGTTGTTCTTTCGATGACCTGCAAAACAGACACCGTGAGCTCGTCACTGAGAAGGGGGGTACCTCCTTGTGACCACCCTCCGGCGTGAGAATCAGACTAGATTGCTCTTGAATATAAGTGTATATTAAGAGAAATGACTAGAGCAGATATCAGATAATATATGAAGATATAAGATGATGATACCGTTCCAAGGTGTTGGAGTATTTATAGCCGAAGGTAGGTTTCCAAGCAGGTACAGCCGGCTGAATAGTATTCCTGTTCTGCCAACTGTGGGCTACGCACGTGCCATGCTGGTGGTTGGTGGGTAGGCAGCGGCTGATAGTGACCAGGCCGGCTGTGTACTATTCCTGTTCCACCAACTGCAGGCTATGCACGTCCTCCGACAGGTTGGTGAGTAGGCAGCGGCTGATAGTGACATACAGTACAAGAGCGTGCTGCTCGTCATACTGTCGTCAGTGAGCTGTCGTATCTTTGGTCAGATCTTTTGTCCATACCTCGTCAGGTACAGTACAAAAGATCCTCCAGTATCGTACGGACTGGCTCATTTGTGCGGGAGTGTTCCCGGCTTTGTACGGGAGTGTTCCCGGCTTGCTCACTCCTTCAGGTGACATTACTGAATTATTTAAGAGTTAAGTGCCTTGTGTGTGTAGCCTTGTTGCGCGGGTAGCCTTCCCTGATGGCTAGTATCCGTTGCTGCGGGAACAGGCGGAGTACGTCGACCATTGGGAGGCTTTTCTTGCGGGAACAGCTTGCGTACTGCGCGTAAGGACGTCACGTCTCTGAGCATGGTGGGTCCTGCGGATCCAGTTGGTTTCTGCGCAGACGTCTCTTCAAGGTGAGTCTTGCGAGTTTAGCCTTTGCGCAGACGTCCCTGTTGAAGGTGAGTCTTGCGGGTCCAACTGGGCTCTGCTGGGACCTACCTCTTCAAGTCCCCCCAGTCCAATGTTCTTCTCATAAATTGTTGATAAGTGAGGTGAACTTTTGGACTTAAGCAAAGGGTTTTGAAAAGGGTTTAGTTTTAAGGTTTTCCATGGGATTCTTCCCGCGGAAGTCCTAATGTCACGTGCAGAAATTCCCGACTTTTCTGCTTGATCTTTGGGTATGATGCGGGTAGGTCTGTAACCTCCTCGCAAGTCAGGAGCGTTGAGTTCCACTTGCATAGATTCTCCATGAGGTTTTGGTAGTTTTGAACATAGTGATCAATTATGTTAAAACAACCAATTCCATCTTGGAGCTTCAAACAATCTAGTTCTCGACGTTCCCGCTATGCGGGGATGTTATTCCCGTTTCCGCAAGCATGGCCCAGAAGATCCTTCTTGGTTTCAACTCCCTGCGGAGTGCTAGGTATGTGAAGGGTTTCGCCTTGACACTGTACCCGCACTCGTCTTATAGTTACTTTACTTCCAAGGTATTCCTGGCTTCAATTCCCAGCGAGTGCTAAGTATGTGAAGGGTTTTGCCTTGACACTGTACCCGCACCCGTCTTATAGTTACTTGGTCGCCGAGGTATTCTTGGCTTCAATACCCTGCAGGTGCTAAGTATGTGAAGGGTTTTGCCTTAACACTGTACTCGCACCTGTCTTATAGTTACTTGGTTGCCAAGGTAAGGGGTATAGTCCCGCTTACTTTTGAATCTTTTTGAAATTCGAAGAGTTGGTGAAAGGATAAGAACAGTCCAAACTGTTGAAACGTCGTCCGACGGTTTCTTCTGACAGTGTCAGGACGTGCAGGAAGTTATGACGACGTGACAGTATATGGTCATTCCTGACGCTTTTTCAGGCGCGGTGGGCGCGAGTTTTCGGGCGCGTGGCCGCGAAGTTTACGGCACGCGTCCTGTCAACAGCTGTTGTCAGCTTGCTTTTTCCACGTGTCATAGTTTCATTGCACCAGCGTTTTCCTCTCTCCTCCGCATTAAATTCATCGCATTCATTGCGATGAGTATATAAAAGGAGGAGAGGTTGCATCTCAACTCACAGTTTCACCTCTCTTCTTCTTCTAAACGATTTCCAGCGAATACTCTTAACTTTTCTGTCGAGCATTCTCCTGAAATCGTTCTTCTTTACATCCCAAACATGTCTTCTGTTCATGATCTTGAGGCTACCGCCGAGGAGACTGACGTGTATGCCGAGAATCCGTCGTCCACGTCGGACAAGGATGACAAGAGTACTGCTGGCGAGTGCCAGTGTGCTCTTCCGGTCGACCTCTATCAGTACGTCGTCAGGAAGTTCATGCTCGAGCCTTTCGAGCCTGAGTTTCCTGCACCTCATCAGACGGTGTACGATGCCCCCAAGGGCAAGATGGGGGTGTACGCTGCATTCTTCGTCTATGGGAATCTCAGGTTCCCATTGACGAAGTTTGTATACCGTGTTCTGGAGAGACAAGGTGTGCATCTGACTGAGGTACACCCAATGGCGATCGCCAAGATCCGCCATTTCGAGTGGGTGTGTCTCATTCTGGGTGTGGAGCCCCATGTTGACCGCCTGATGACCTTCTATTCCTGGAGGTGCATCCAGGGGTGGTATACCTTGGTCAATCGGATCAAGGGTTTGAAGATCTGCGCTACCGAGCGCAGTCTTCGATCTTGGAAGCGGGAGTTCTTCTATATCTCCGCTCGCGTCGTCCCCATAGCGATGACGTTCAAGAACGGGAGAGCTCTCCCGAACCTTCACGCCTCCAACTACCAGGAGGCGGAATGGTTCTCCAAGGTTTCCCGGATCCAGTCTCCGGTTTACCGCTTTGCGGAGTCCGGGATGGTGATGCTCGGGATGAGCCGGGTGTGGAAGGAGGCGTCACAGATTCCCATCGTCCTCGAATACGGTTTGAACTCTGTCCCTTACGGTATGCTTCATATTATCCGTTAATTTAGGGTTTTTGTTCTAACCATTTTTTCGTTTTGTTTTCAGAGGGAAACGACTTGCAGTCTCTCCTGCAGCCGCGGGAGAGTGATGGTCCTGCTCGGATGGGTACTCGTGCTCTAAATGAGAACGAGTTGCCCATCCTTGAGCAAACGGCGGATCGGTTCGTGGAGGTCTACCCGCCAGGCCACGAGATCCTGAGCGCCAGGCGGCCAGGTAAAGAACTTTTTGACCCTCGCCCTCTCAATGCTCAAACCTCTGCGGGAATTCCTCTAATTTTGTCATCTTCTGATGAGGAATCCGCAGATGGTCCTTTCTTGGTGAGGAAGAAGAAGGCTGCTAGCGTGAAGGGCAAGGCGAAGGTTGCCTCTACTGCCGATCCGGTGAATCGGTCTGACTCAGAGACCGAAAGCGAGGAGGTGGCGGGGAACCCTGGTGGTGGTGAGACAACAGTCTCGGAGGTTGAGACAGCTGCCACTGCCGCGCGACCAAGTTCTACGACGGTGACCGGCGTGAAGAGGCCGGCTCTGTCGGGTTCGTCCCCGCCGGTCAGAACCTTCAAGTTGAAGAGAACTCGTAAGTATAAATTAATCTTACCCGCAATTTCTTTCCGCCATTGTTTTTAATATCTTGTCTTCATGCAGGCGTGGATGCTACCGCATTCCAAGGTGATGCAGGGAGGAGCAGCTCTGGACCCATGACGGTAGGTTTGGTCAACCTACCCGAGGCGATGACCCAGGCTGCTGCGCCTGTTTGCAGCATTGGTTCAGTTGCTCATCCGATTGAGGCAACTGTTCCAATTGTGACGTCTCCGCCGGCTGTCAGTGCCATATTCACTGCGTCCTTCACTGAGCCGGCGGTGAGTTTTTCTGCGGGTTCCTCCGCAGCGGCGGCTACGGTTGTGAGTTCACCTCCAGTGAGTTCACCACCGGTGGTCTCTACCGCGGCGGCTTCAACCGTGCCTCCGGCACCGGCGACTACTTCGGCCCCGGCCGGTTCAGCAGGTATGTTTGCGGTTGGGGCGTCTAGCCAATCTCTGCCTCCTTCCCATCTGCCTGACTTCGGGTGATGGGTTTGGCGGCTACAGGCCTGTCGTCGACCCTACAGGTGCGTAGGGTTATTTTGGCCTGTTATGTTTTTTTTTATCATCTTTTCCTAACTGCTTTTTGTTTTTGCAGTGTCGGATTCGAATGAGGTGTTTGTTCCGCTGTGGAACATCCGCCGGGGAACCACCCTTCGGACGGCTGTGGACTGCGTCGAGTGGGCGCGCCACGCCGCCCCCAGTGGTGCACTGGGAGAAGCTATGTCAAGCTACCAGGAGGGTAGGCTGACAAACGAGCTTCGAATTCTCCTTGCCCGTATGCAGCCGCGCGTCGAGCTGCTTTGTCGTGAAAACGACAAGTTAAAAGCAGCTCGTATCCAAGAAGTAGCTCAGGCGCGGGCTGTCCGGGAGGAGAACAGGAGGCTCTCCGCCGTTGCTGCCGAGAAGGAGAAGGCCTTCAAGGCCCTTGAGGTTGAAGTTCAGGCCCGTCTCGAGGCCCGTTCCAAGGCTGCCCAAGCTGTTAACGAACAGCTTCGGTTGGCTAAGGAAACTGCGCGGAACGCAACCGAGAGGGCCACCAAGGCTGAAGCTGTTGCGGAGCCTCTGCGCGCCGAAAATGAGGAGCTCAAAGCCAAACTAGAGAGGCTCCAGCAGGCTCATGACGCCTTGCCCATGGAAGACGCCAAAAAGCTTCAAGAGATCTTGGATCAGAGGGGTATGCTTGACCATACTGAGCGTAAGCTGAAGGGCGTTGAAAAGGCTGCTGCTAAGGAAGTGTTGCTTGCCAACCTTAACAAAAATGAAGCCGAACGCGCCCGCAACCAAGCTCAAGCTGCCCTCCAAGAAGCTCTGATTACCAAGGAATGGCTTCTACGAGAAGCGTTGTCGCAGGTATGCATAGCTTCATAATGTCTTTACGCTTTTCTTGATAGAAAAGGTTTTGACACTTGTATTTTTGTTTTGTAGGTTGTGCATCGGGTCTTCACGGACACATCATATGACGATGCCATGAGCGCAGCCCTCAACGCTTCTCATGAGGATGGGGAAAAGGCTGGCTTCCTGCTTGGTCTAGGGTTCGTTGAGAAGGGCATCCCGCCTTCCAACTTCCCTTTATATGATGTGGATACTGAAGCTGCTTATGACCAAGCAGTGAACCAGTATGCTGTCTTCCCGCATCCAGTGGTGGAGAAGGTGAACGAAGTTACTGCTGCTGATGATGGGTTAACCATTCTCAAGACCTTCCTTGAACCGCCACAGCCAAGTGATGGTGCGGGTACAAGTGGGTTTGGAGGGAGTGGTCCTGAAGCTTGAACCTTTAGATCCCTTTCCACTGTTAGGATAGGTTTATGTTTTTGTATAGATTTACACTCTTGTAGGCGGGTAGATACCCGGCCGTTCTTGTAATACTTGAATTTTTATGGAATGTAAATCCTTTGTGCGGGTAGGACCGTCACTCTTGCTTTATAAACGTTATACGACTTGCTCATGCATGTTATAGTTTAATTTGGCACTTGTTTTGCCGCATAAACAATATATGATTCGCTTGTGCATACTTTAGTTTAACTTAGCAATTTCTTAAGTACTTTGAATAAGTTAACCTATCAACGTGGCAGATAATAGGTTAAAGTTTTGCTTCCTCTTTCGTGATTGTGCGGGTAAGACCGTCACTTGCACTTAGTAGGATGGCTAAACTTTACCTATATCTGACCTGCGTGGAGGTTTTCCTCATTTTTTCCTTGAAGATATTTTCTAAGTGTTCTGAATAAGTTAACCGTTCGACGCGCGGTTGTCAATAGGTTAAAGTTCAGTTTCCTCTATCATGATTTGTGCGGTTAGGCCCAGCACTTTCATTTAGTGGGATGACCGAACTTCACCTATGACTGACCTGCGTGAAGGTTTGCCGTTTTTTGTGTTTATGCGGGTTTTGCCGCTTTCCACACGCAACGATTTCTTCACACTTATTTATGCAGTGAAAACCGGCATATCAGTGTTTTGAATAAATTAACCGTTCGACGCGCGGTTGTCAATAGGTTAGTTCGGTTTCCTCTATCATGATTTGTGCGGGTAGGACCGGCACTTTCATTTAGTGGGATGACCCAACTTTACCTATAACTGACCTGCGTGAAGGTTGGCCGTTTTTTGTGTTTATGCGGGTTTTGCCGCCCTCCACACGCAACGACTTCACACTTATTTATGCGGTGAAAACCGGCATATCAGTGTTTTGAATAAATTAACCGTTCGACGCGCGGTTGTTAATAGGTTAGTTGGGTTTCCTCTATCATGATTTGTGCGGGTAGGACCGGCACTTTCATTTAGTGGGATGACCCAACTTTACCTATAACTGACCTGCGTGAAGGTTGGCCGTTTTTTGTGTTTATGCGGGTTTTGCCGCCTTCCACACGCAACGACTTACTTCCCCACTTATGTATGCGGTGAAGACCGGCATATCAGTGTGGAAAGTTTATAAGTATAAATGTAAGATCATCAGCGTCAATGTGATAAGGAGAATCATTTCAATTAGAAGTGGCTCTGGGCCTTTTCTTTTACAAGTTTGGAATTTATCTACATGCAGACTGTGTAATTGAGCTCCCTTCCATGTTCTTGGGAGTGTCATCGAGCCTTTCGAGCAGATATGCACTTGGTTCGGAATCTCGTTGTTTACGCAGTATGTAGTCTCCGACATTGAAGCTGCAGTTTTATTCGTGTTTTCCCCAACTGGGGTTCTACACGCATTAGCCTGCTCAGCGTTCATTACGCCACGAGGTGCGTGAGCGTCCCATCTCTGACAAATGCTTCGACAATGTCCTTCAAGTCTACGCATTCCTCGGTGTTGTGGCCTCTTGTCCTGTGGAAGTCACAGAATTTGCTCTGATCAGCGTTGTGACGCTCTCGGATTATTGGGGCCTTTGGCCATGGGAGCCTCTCGGTGTCAAATATTTCGGTGACGCTTTTGGTGAGTGGCGTCCATCTGGAGTTCCGGTTCGACGACCGCATGTTATCCTTTCCGCCTAACCGAGGGTGCGAGCCGGATGAAGTGTCAAAGTTTACCCTTGACTGCCAAATACCTAGCTTCCTCTTTTTGTTTAGTCGGGCGGTAAGGATATTGTTTTCTCTTGTTTTCTGGGTGTAGAGGTTTGTGCTCTGGGGAAGATCTCTACCCAGTTGCTTTTCCGTTTCCGCGAAGCGTTTAGCTGCTGTCTTGATGGCATCCCATGTGGATGGCATGCCATCTTTACCCGTTAAGGTGCGGATGAGCTCTGGGTCTTTTGTGCCCTGGATGAAAGCAGCGCGAACAAGATCTTCGCTAATACTACCCAGACTTAGCTTCTTTGAGTTGAAGCGAGTGATGAAGTCTAGCAAAGATTCATTTTCCTCTCGAATGCAATTGAGGATTGTCCATTGCTCTTCGGTATACTTTCTTTGTTGGCTGAAGTGTTGGCTAAACTTCTGTTGGAAGTCTGCCCAATCGTAGATGTGGTGGACCGGTAGACGGTCGAACCACGCTCTGGCTGCTCCAACCAGCGTCATCTGGAACATATAACACCATGTGGGTTCCGTCCAGTTGCTGACGGTTGCCCCCGCTATGAATCTGTTCAAAAGATCGTCTGGGTCGGATATACCATCATAAGTGCCGATGTTGGACATCTGTTTGGCACTTCTTGGGGCGATTGCTTCCGCAATGTCCCTTGCAAACTTGGAGGTTCCCGCATTTGCAGCGGTTGGTCTGAAGGTTTTAGAGAAGTCACGTGGGTTTCCACCCGCGTTTTTTGGTTTGAAGGTTTCTCCAAAATTCCTTCTCGGTTGGAAGTCCGTTTCCTTACGCTTCCCTTTCGCCCTATGGCGAGGGTTTGCGTCGGTGTCGGTTTCTTCCGAATCATCGTCCAAGTACTCGCACTCATTGCTCATGTTGAGCTGTTGAGTGCTTCCGAATTCGTCAGCCTGTTGGAGTGACCGCAAGCGTTCATCCAACTCAGCTTGGAATTCCTTCTGACGTGCTTCGGCCCACGCTTTAACTTGATTGAGTGTTTGGCGGGGGTGGCTCGTCTGTTGTCTCTCCAACTGGGTATTGGTGAATCCCAGTGAAGGATTGTTTACTGCACTTGCCCCGGCTCAGGTAACCGGGGTAGTGTTCGTAAAATTTACTGCACTTGCCCCGGCTTGAGTAACCGGGGTAGTGTTCGTAAAATTTGTGTGCTCGCCGGTGTTCCTCCCAGTAGCTGGGGTTGTGATTACCGGGGATTTCTTGGTCACTCGCTGGCTTTGGCAACGGAGTAACCTTAACCATCTTTCCAGAAGTTTGAAAAAACTGAATAAATTAGTTCTAGCTTTTATGCACGGATGGCGCCAATGAAGAAACACTAATCAACCCCGGGCAGATTACGGATAATCTGGGGGTTAAATAGATGTTTCCCACGAGGGTTAGTTCCGGCAAAGATGGTTGTTCTTCCGATGACCTACAAAACAGACACCGTGAGCTCGTCACTGAGAAGGGGGGTACCTCCTTGTGACCACCCTCCGGCGTGAGAATCAGACTAGATTGCTCTTGAATATAAGTGTATATTAAGAGAAATGACTAGAGCAGATATCAAATAATATATGAAGATATAAGATGATGATACCGTTCCAATGTGTTGGAGTATTTATAGCCGAAGGTAGGTTTCCAAGCAGGTACAGCCGGCTGAATAGTATTCCTGTTCTGCCAACTGTGGGCTACGCACGTGCCATGCTGGTGGTTGGTGGGTAGGCAGCGGCTGATAGTGACCAGGCCGGCTGTGTACTATTCCTGTTCCACCAACTGCAGGCTATGCACGTCCGCCGACCGGTTGGTGAGTAGGCAGCGGCTGATAGTGACATACAGTACAAGAGCGTGCTGCTCGTCATACTGTCGTCAGTAAGCTGTCGTATCTTTGGTCAGATCTTTTGTCCATACCTCGTCAGGTACAGTACAAAAGATCCTCCAGTATCGTACGGACTGGCTCATTTGTGTGGGAGTGTTCCCGGCTTTGTGCGGGAGTGTTCCCGGCTTGCTCACTCCTTCAGGTGATATTACTGAATTATTTAAGAGTTAAGTGCCTTGTGCGTGTAGCCTTGCTGCGCGGGTAGCCTTCCCTGATGGCTAGTATCCGTTGCTGCGGGAACAGGCGGAGTACGTCGACCATTGGGAGGCTTTTCCTGCGGGGAACAGCTTGCGTACTGCGCGTAAGGACGTCACGTCTCTGAGCATGGTGGGTCCTGCGGATCCAGTTGGTTTCTGCGCAGACGTCTCTTCAAGGTGAGTCTTGCGAGTTTAGCCTTTGCGCAGACGTCCCTGTTGAAGGTGAGTCTTGCGGGTCCAACTGGGCTCTGCTGGGACCTACCTCTTCAGTTATGAAGACATCTTAACCTTCCATTTCTGTAATCAATCTTAATATTAAGATGAATGTGTAGGAAACAAAAAAAAGTTTCTAAAGAGTATATTTAAATAGCCACTTTTGTTCACTTTTTGAGTTTTTTCAATACACAAAGATGATTTTTTTCCCTTCGTTGTACAACAATTTTGCACCAGATTTGCACCAGATTTTTATTGTGCTATGTTTTTTGTATTGAATTTTTTAGTGATTTTTGCGCTGAAATGTTTTTATTGGATTTTTTGTGCTTTGTTTTTTTTTGGTGGTTTTTGTACTAGATTTTTTGTGTTGAATACCGGATTTTTTATTTTGTACATTGAGAAAACAATCGAATGAAAGTTTGAATTTTAAGACTAAAATTCTCACTATACCTAATCAAGAGGAGTGTCAATGTCATCTTCGTAATCCTTCTATAAATATTTAGACAAAACAGCCTTTTTCTAAGAGTATTTAAATTCTAATTCGACTTATTTATTATGTACGATAAGGATTCAATTTGAAATTAGACTCATCAAATTTCAAGTTTTGTAAGTGCATTTCATATAACAAACATCTATACGCTACATAGTCAAATCATTTTTTATTTATTTTTTATTTATTTTTTTTTTTTTTGAGGGGGGAGGGGAGGTTAAACTCAAAAAATGGGGAAAACATTTTTGTTTTTTTACATATAAGTTATAATTTTTATTATTTTTGAATTTTTTAGAGAGGAGGGGGGTGGGGGTTTAAGCCCACAGATATTTCCCACGTTTGTCTTCATGTGTATTTTAACTTTTCCCTAAAACGAATACAGAATCTATATTAATATAAATTTTATAGTGGATGGACGTAAGCCGTTAAAAAAAGGAAAAAAAAAACAAAACAAAAGGTGGATGTGTCATACTTATTCTTTAATAGACGATGGCCACACCTTTTTCTATATTGATATGTCTATGATAGAACTAGTGACTTGAAGCTTTTCGAAAACTACAAAGGCTTATTAGAGGGGAAAGATATTGACACAGTAAGGTGCGGTTCCATGGAAACGCCGGCCCGACATGATTGGTACCACTTCATAACAAGTCCACCCGGGTTCATTTTCCGAATACTTTATGCAATTAAATTTTTAATTTCGACCACTATAACCCATTTTACCATCTTGTTTATTTATTTAACTATGTTAGAAACTCATTCATCGGCTACACATGTTTGAATAAAGAAGATATTAAATAATTCGTAATTAATAAAGATTTAGATAAGATATAATTAAAATCTCAAACTCAATAATATGCTGGTAAATAAGTAACTATAGTTACGCTTGTCCCCTTCATAGGATCTATCTAAGCAAACTGACGCATGCCATATCCCCACATTCAACCTACTCAAACCCACCCGTTAAAAAACCTATACACCTGTTTATTTATTTTATTTTTTTTCGGACCTTCCTTGACCCTAACCCGAATTTCTTTTAGTAAATGACCAAAATGCTCATTTGACCGGTTAAAGTAAACAAAATGTCATTTGACCATATTTTTCCCATAATGTGTATGACATTTGTCAAATTCGGGTCCCGTTGGTATTCGTTTTGTACTCGTTTATTATATAAACCGACCCGTTTTGTAAACCGAAACTTATGATATAATCAAAATGATGGATTTTATGTTACAATATTGTTTTACACTTGTTGGGTATTGAAAACATCCATTTCGGTCCTTAAAACGCGTTAAAAACACTTAAAACGAACTCCGGGGGCCAAACTGTCATTTTTGAAAGTTGGATTATATCACCAGCCACCACCCCCATCGCGCCACGCGATGGGGGCAGCCTCCCATGGTCGCGTATCGTGAAGCCTGGCGACCAGATTCTGCATATGATGTTTTCTTGTTTGTGTTATTATCCAAAATCCGGTTTTTACCCTCTAAATCACTTGTTTAACCCCTCTAAGCTTATCCTATAAATACCCAACCCTCTCCCACATTAATCCCTGCTCATAAACTCTTTCCTCACTCAAATTCAAGATCATTCAAGGTTATTTTCATGTTTATGTCGAGTTTGACTTTAAAAGTCAAACTGATGAAGTTTTTCATTTTTGTTTGTTTATCTTAGTATAAATTAATACTTGAAGCATATGCCACAACATATATATATATATATATTATACACCCCTTGTTACCTTTGGTGGTTACTTATCCGGCCTCGGTTGGTTAAGTTTCGGGCCGTGTAAGGCAAGGCTACATGGAGGACTTCGTGTCCTTGATATATAATATATATATATATATATATATATATATATATATATACTTGTTTATACATACTAACCATGTTTAATTTCTGTTCATTATAGTTTGTAGATCATTTTCATAAGTTCCATGGTTATGGGTTTGAAGAGTCTAGCCTCGGTTTAACCGTAAATAGCTTTAAATCGTAAACCGAACTTTGTTTACTAGTTTTGTTAAATAATTGTTTAAACATGCTTTATGATAAATTTAAGTTTCTAAAATCATTATTATAAGTTCTATGGTTATGGGTTTGTAGATTCTAACCTCGGTCTTAACCCGAAACTAGATCCGAACTAAAAACTGAACTTTCGTTTAAAGACTTTATTGTTAACTTTTTGGTTGTAAAACTTAAGTTTCAACATTTATAAGTTATTATACAAGTTCTTTGATATTTGGGCATGTGGAAACCATCTATGAACTTATTGTGAGATGAAAACCGAACCAAAACGAACTAAACCAATTTTCACTCGCTTAAGACACACAAGTGTGTTTTTAGCTATCAAGACTTGTATATTTATTTAAAAATACTTTACAAACTGATTTTAAATATTTTATTAAAGTACTTGGAATGTTGAATCCAACTTGATCTTATAACAAAGTTGGACCGACAAAACCGAACACTCGCTTAATGTACGTTGTTAGTTCTAAAACAATAGAACCACATACTTGGTTAAGTGTTATTATATTTTTATGAGTTATCTCATAACATTTAATATGTTGGAAAGTTGACTTTGGGTTTGACCAATTATCAAGACCCGAACCAACAACCCGAACACACGTTAAAACCCGTTTTAGTATCTTTATTATAAAGGGACTTGCATTCTTGCATTTTTACCCACCTTTTTACTTAACATAGGTTGAGTAAATAATAAGGTTAGATACTTTAACCTAGTTTCGAGCAAACTAACATTTTTAAAAGACTAGTATTACATTTTCTTAAATATTTACACTTTAAACCTTAAACTTTAATTGTTTACATTTCTTATCTTTTATTTTAAATTTTTCATAAAACAACCTTTCTAATACAAGGCTTTTATTTTTATTTAGGCCTTGCTCGTTAGACTCCATCCTCCCGATTTCGCAACTTTTACCGATCTGGTTTTATACTTGAATGTAAGTACTTTCATACCCTATTTTTCATCTTTCGTTTTGGGGGTGATATTGCATCTTATTCAAACTAAATGCTTTATACTTGAGTCTTAAACCACAAACGTTATTGTATACTTTACTTAAATAAATGCTCGATTTGGTGTTATGTGCTTACATGCGTATATGCTTATGCATTTATGCGTTTACCGCTTTTGGTTGGTTGATTCATAAATCCGTGAACTATCTGGTATTCTCTTATAGCACGGTGCCGTTAATATATTCTTATTAACGACCTCATGAAATCCGAATCTATTTGGTATTCTCTTATAGACGGTGCCGCTAATGTATTCTTATTAGCGACCTCATTTTCTCCAAATTATTGCTTTTATTTATTGTTTCGTATACAAGTTGTGGCATTTCTTATTATATACATATTTGTCCAAAACTATGAATTGCCCACCAACCTTTGTGTTGATAAACTTTATTTTATGCAATGTTACAGGTTTGACGTAAGATTGATTATGGAGTTTGGAGAAACGTAACGAAGGCCGTTAGGATATTAGCAAATTGAACAATATATTTATTTGCTATATTTTGTATGATATCTTATGAACAAGTATTTTATGTGACATTTTAATGTTGTGAAATTAAATGAGTTAATATTGTCGTTTTAAATAGTGTCATGCGCTTATGGGCAATCCGTCGCATCCCGGCATGTTCCGTCGCCTTTGGTCGGGGTGTGACAATGTCCACCCTCAATCGCGTCAACCTGCACATTTGTTAATCATTAGCCGACGAAATTTTCAACCAACAAGATTCTTTGACGATCACAAAGCCATCAAGTGAATAGTTTAAAAACAAATTGTTGGAGCCAACGGGAATTTTTAGGCGTATGACGAGATTTTTTCATATTCCGACGAGATCTTTTTGCTTCCACTAAGAATTTCATAACGCGTTGCAGAATCTTGTTAATTAGTTATAAATCTTGCTGACTAATTATTAAAATATGTGCAGATTGATAAGTTTGAGGGTGGACAACTGGACATTACATGAAAAAAGCTTGCTAAATAGAAATTTTGTTTACTTTAACGAGTAAAATGGACATTCTAGTCATTTTTCCCAATATCTTTTATACCTTGAACCTCTCTAATCAATCGTATCCGTGTTTCTATGATGTAGCCACAAGAATCATAATTGACAAATCAACGAGAGCTTCGCTTGCAATCTAAACCTATATTCCTTGAATTTTAATATCAATTTCCAGGCAAATACTGTTTTATTATTGTGATGATCAGTAGGTCTTCTGGTTCTTGTATCTCAGCGAGTCGCTGAAGTAATCCGCCATCAACCGGTTGTTGGCTTCGATACGATCTCGTTCGATATATGCTCTTTTTAAAAAACGGGTGGTGGAGGTGAGCAAATAAAATTCATATAAGCTGTCGTAAGCACAATCGCCTCGTAACCGCCTCAACCTCCGCGTCGTATTCGGCTTGTCGGTCGGGCCCATATATAAAAGTAAGAGAATCCATTTAGGGTTTATAGGGAATTTGGTGTGAAGAAATATAGAGTAAAAAGAAAGATTTATAAATTTGATGAGTTTTGATTGGGGATGAAGTAGATTTATATATAAAACAATTTTTTAGTAGTGTAAATTATGTTAGGATCTATCATTATAACTAAAATCGATGATATAAACTCATCTTTAAATAGTCTAGCACCCAACTTACAAAAATTAACATAAAAATATCACATATTTAAATTTTTTTTTTACCGGTAAAACGAATTTATATCATCAATGAACAACAATTACAAATCGAAGAAATTGGAAGAAAATGACATAACAAAAGCATTAGACTTTCCACCACATAGTACATGCATCTTAAGCACGTACGTATGTATTTGTGTGTCTAAAACCAAAACGCTACCACCTAAAATAAATATAATGAAATATATATTTGAATTAGCATGATGACTCCGCTTCTTAGAAGCTGCAGTTTTGATGACGATGATTCCGCCCCACTGTCTTTCGCGTCTTCTCCTGTGCCCCTACAAATAATTAAAGCCATCATCAAAACATCGTTAAGGCGTTGATGATTCCATTCCTTTGTTACGATTGGTATTTTTTTATTTTTATTTTTTGGTTTTTTTGATTTTGTGTAAAAAAACTTTACTTATTTACAAAAAAAATAATATATTTTTTAAATATCTGGAGAACCAACACGTTTTCATCCCATTTGCCGTCGACACATTTGGATCCCTAGCTCCAGAGGCGGTTCGATTTGTGGACTGGTGCAGAAGGTGGTCCACAATGACTTGCAGAGCCCGAGGAACCAATGATTGATATTTAGTATAATATGCTTTGCGATTCATAAGGGGATAGCGGTGCAACTTGTTGCTCGCTTACCCATTATCCAGATGTAGCTCGATTTGTGATATATATATTAAAAATAAGTTAGCTTTGTAACTAAAAGAAAATATTTACTTCAATTTTTTTATAACTGTTCTAATTAATTAATATTCATTGTCAATAAGTGTGAAATATTTGAGTTTATGTGATAATTAGTAAATGAAAGATATAAAAAGTAAATGATGCCAATATTAAATGTTTGAACTATTGACCTCCTATTTTACACTTTAATAATCTTACCACTCCACTAAAGTGGGAATAATAATTATATTATACACTAAAATAATTGTCATATTTTGTTATAACAAGAAGAGTAAAATGTTATTTTCGTGTGTTTTGTCAAATAATATGAATTTAGTTTAAAAGGTTTATTTTTTAATATGGACTATCTATGTTTCTCAATTCTTGTTAATTACATCGAACTCACTAACCCCATTGAATTTAATCGTTAAATCAAAGGTAGACATGTCTTTTTCACTCTTTCTTTATTATAATACTTATTTCAGTGAACTGCGGTTTTCGTCCTTGTGGTTTATCCAAATATACGGTTTAGTCCAATAGTTTCAAGTTTGCAATTTTTGTCCTTGTAGTTTCATTTCATTTGCAATTAAACCTGAATTTATTAACATCGTTAAGTTTGATCGTTCACCTATCTGCATGTCCCTCACGTGACGACCAATTTTGTCGTTTTTCTCCACAAATAAACCTAAGTCCTAATTCGCAAGTCACCTCACGTAAGCGGTTGTGGTGTATTTGGGGAAAAAGAATAAAAAAAGAACAAAATTGTCCCTTCACATACCTCATGTGAAGGGCATACTGATGGTTTTAACGACCAGACTTAATGAGATTAGTGAATTCGGGTTTAATTGCAAGTGAAGTGAAACTATCGGGAAGAAAATCGAAAATTTGAAACCACTGGACTAAAACCGCAGATTTGGACAAACCACAGGGTGAAAACACAATTTATCGAAATAAGTATTATAATAAATAAATAGTGAAAAGACGTGTATACCCTTAACTTAATGATTAAATTTAACGAGATTAGTGGTTTGGATGTAATTGGTAAGAACTGAGAAACGTGGATGGTCTATTTACAAAAAATAAATCTTTTAAACTAAATTCACATTATTTGCCAAACCAAAAGAATAAAAATGACATTTTAAGAAAAAAAGATTGAAAAGAAAAATAAGATTTGCCAACCATAAAGCCGTTTGAAAAAGTCCCAAAAGTTATTTAAAATATAAATAACTTTATTAAACGTTTAAGTTGGTAAGTTAAACGATTTGATTTAAAAAGTTTAAATTTCCAAACGATTTGATTTAAAAAGTTTAAATTTCTAAATTTAAATTAAAGTTGATTTTTTTATTTAATTGCTGGTCAAACGTTTAAGTTGGTAAGTTAAACGATTTGATTTAAAAAGTTTAAATTTCTAAATTTAAATTAAAGTTGATTTTTTTATTTAATTGCTGGTCAAACATTTAAGTTGGTAAGTTAAACGATTTGATTTAAAAAGTTTAAATTTCCAAATTTAAATTGAATTTGATTTTTTTATTTAATTGCTGGTCAAACGTTTAAGTTGGTAAGTAAACGAAATGATTTAAAAAGTTTAAATTTCCAAACGATTTGATTTAAAATGTCTAAATTTCCAAATTTAAATTAAAGTTGATTTTTTTATTTAGTTGTTGGTCAAACGTTTAAGTTGGTAAGTTAAATGATTTGATTTAAAAAGTTTAAATTTCCAAATTTAAATTAAAGTTGATTTTTTTATTTAATTGTTGGTCAAACGTTTAACTTGGTCAAACATTTTTAAATTGTCTGGTCAAACATTAAAGTTGAATTTAACTTTTAGTTGAACTTTTTAAATGGTTGATTAAACAAACATTCATAATGTCTAAAATTACCATCACTAAAATTTATAATTTATAAAACGATGTAATTTAAAATTTATAAATTTTCAAATTTAAATTAAAGTTGAATTTTATGAATTACTGGGTAAATATTTCATAACATGTAACATTACCACGATTAAAATTTATTATTTGTAAAACGAATATTAATATTTAATTTTCTCATTTCAGTTATGTTCCCAACTTAATATAGCTAATTTCATGGGTTGAAGATTTATTGATAAGATATCTTAGTTTTTGTTTAATATTAATGTATATTTTTGTTATTATTCATGTATTTATGTATTTTTCACAATTCATGTAATTTAATAGATTTTTATATAATCAATCATATATAGTTGTTGGTTTTGTCTATTTAATATATTTTAATCAGAACCGATGTATTAAAGAAAAGTTTTATTTTTGTATCTTATATTTATCTATTTATTAATGATAATATATATAATTTATAATAATTATTATAATTTTAGTAATTTTGTTATTATTAATTTATTACATTTTCTAATTAGTTGTTACATATTATTTTGACAGAAATAATAACATTTATTCGTTACCATTTTTTATATTTCAATATATTTTACTTAAAACATCATTATTTTATTATATTGTAAGATACATTATATTTTCTATATATAACCAATTACATTATATATGGAAAACCCAATAAATAAGTTATAAAGTTTTCATGATTTAATTACAAGATATTTAAACTTCTTTTAAATTCGGAAATTGACCAATATTTCAACAAATTTTTAAAGATTTTAATGCTCTCCATAATTTTAAACTCATTTCAAAATTTTTCTATAATTTTTTGAGGTTTTCAAATTAACCGAATTAATTTGACTTTCTTTATTTGTTAAAAAACGAATTAATAAGTTATAATTTAAGTATCCCAATAATACAATTTATTGAGTTTGACTATCCTTATTTTTTTAAATAACTAATAAGGATAGTTAAACTCAATAAATTGTATTAATGGTTTTAATACAATTTAATTAACATATTTAAACTCCTTTTAAATTCGGAATTTGACCAATCTTTCAACAAAGTTTTAAAGGTTTTAATACTCTCCATAATTTTAAACTCATTTTAAAATCTTTTCATAATTTTTTGAAGTTTTCAAATTAACCGATTTGATTTTCATTTTTGTAATTATTTCTAAATTAAATAGTTATATTTTTTCAGCTTTAATTATTTTCAAAATCAACATAAAATTTTTTAATCTTTCCAAAGTTACATGAGAATTCATTTATTGTAAAACGTTTTTAAGTTTTGCAAATTTAACAAAATATTAATGTAAGTGATTTAAAAGTTTGTTGCAAGATTGGTCAAAAATCAAAAACAATTTCATAATTTTTTGAAGTTGACTAATTCCAATTTTTTTATATTATGTAACTATTATGAAAATATTTCAAAACGGGTTGTTTTGAAATAGTATCAAATTTGTTAATTATAAAATGACGGCCAAAAAAATGTTTTTATTGATATATCTTTTTGGTTTAATGGTTTAAGTTAGAAACATGTTTTATGTTGTCATTTTACTTTGTTTGTTGTTGTATGTTATTTTGTTTTAATAAAAACAACAATTTAATAAAAACAACTTTATTAATGTTCAAATGTTACTCATTATTAAATATGTTACTATGGTATATTTAATTTGAATGCTAGTGTTTTATTATATTTTCAGATGGTGAAGCAAAATGAGTTTTTTTGATAGAATGTTTGAAAAAGTTGATAGTGGTTTAATATGAAAGAACATGTTTATGTCTTTTGTTGATATTTTTTGTTGTTCGATGTACATTAACTTATTTTAACTTTTAACTTTTAATATCTAGACAATGTAAATGGTTAACGTTTTAGTCCGAAAGTTTGAAGAAGTTTTGTGTTGTTTGAATTTTTGTTTAAATTTATTATATTTGTTAACATATTTTTCTACCCGTGTGTAACACGGGCTATACCCTAGTTAATAATATAAGAGGTCTTACTCTTTGTCTTCAAATTGCGTAACTGTTCTCCCACTAAGTTGTTGAACAGGCCTGGCGTTTTCTTTAAATTCCTAGAACAATCAGACAAGATCGAGTACTTAGGTTAAAAACATAGGAGAACACCAAACCATGACGTACTGCATTTTTGTTCAATATTGCATGAAAAGGAAACAAGACTTACGGCTTCAAGAGGCCCTTTGAGTGATTCGATTTGTTCCTTTGAAATCGATTTGACCGTCTCAGCAACGGTCCAAGTGACGCCCTCTGCGCATGGAGGAGTTGTAAGAGAACCACCATATCGGAAATACTTTTTGCTACTTGTGATGCTACTTGCACTTACTTTCCCCAAATCAGTTCCTTTAGCACTGATTTCTTTAAACTTGCTTTCAGACAACTGCATACATTAAGTGATCACTAACACTAGCTATTTATTAATGTAGCTAGCTAGTAGAACCAAAAACATTACTTTTCATGTTTAATTGCTTTATTTTCATATTTAATATAAAAGATTCATGATATGGGAATATAGGACGTTTGGCCTACATATACCAACATGTTGGATAAAGATGTCCCAAACTCCAACGGCGATAGTTCAAGTCTCATGTTGGACAAAAGGTGTATATTCAAAAGAAGAACTGGAGAGGGTGTTAGTTTGTCGTTCTAAAAAATAAGATATATTATTTCTATATATTGTTTTACTAAACATACACAATTCATAGCATTTTTATAAATAAACCCATTTTACTACTAGAAGCTCAGTCGAGTGTCAAGACTCGTTTTCATATCATATTACATGATCTTTTACTGTTTGTTAAAATATATATAAGCTACGTACTCTTTTTCACTACGTCATCTATAAATATGTAGAGAAAGATACATACTTTTTCAATAAAGGGATCAGGCTCTCCAATGGCATATAGAACGCCAACAACTGCCAGTTGATCTTTGTCATTCTTATGAACAAAATGTATTTCCGCGTCATACCTATAACATCATGCATAAATCACTTGAATTATAAACCAATAGTAAGCCATCCCATAATGAAGGGATTCAAAACACATGCCTCTTCCCGTCGAAAGTGTGCTCCCCAGGTATATGCCAATGGCATTGAACTAGTTTGTGTGTTGAACCATTCACTTCTATTCCTCCTGCATCTCCGTCCCATTCAACCTACAAAAAATATGAAATTTATAATAATAATAATAATAATAAAAATAATAATAACAAGAACAACTGTAAGAACAAATATCGTTGTAGCATGCACTCATGAGCTTATTAGGTACTAGTGAGCATACCGCGATATGGTGGCCTTTATTGAAAAGCTTGGCAGGAGCTTCTTTGTAAGACCGTTTCAAGTCATTGTGTTGATCTTTTGCCTTTTTGGCTTCAATATCAACAGGAGACTGTGACTCCCCATCCGAGCAAACTTTAAAACCTGCATTTAGAGATCCCCATTTCTTTGGTCCAATCGGTGACACGTCATCATAGTTGAATTCATGGTCTGTGCACATTATTGAATCCTTATATCATTAATAAAACACATACAAAGAAACCTTTTTTCTAACTTTTGATTGCATGACCAAATTGCTTTTGAAAAATATGTGAAGAAATTTTCCATTTTTGAAACTTAATTCTTATTCTTTGGAAATATTAACCTAGATTTTCTATTGCATTTCTTTTGGCTAAGCTAATATATATTACAAGAACCAAATGATGTCAAAATGATATTAATTAGCCAAAACGTACATTACATGCATGCACATACCTTTGGATGCATCCGCATAGCATGTGATGATCAAACGAAACGATAAAAGGATGAAACAGAGAGACAATAAATTAGGTTTTGCCATTGTTGGGATGAGGTAATCAAATATGAGCCATTGCGTATGTTAATTGTGAAGTTGAGTTAATCTTATACGTGCATATATAATTTATAACTAACACAATATCGTTCGATTCAAATTCAACCTTCTTTTTACTATATTTGGTAAATGATCAGCTCTATAACTAAAAGCCCAAAGTACATTCATGAAAAAAATGTAATATGTCAAACACTATGTTTTATCATTTTTATAAACGACCGAATTATATAAAAAACAGCTGCTAGCAAGAATGCAAGATGCATACTATATATAAAACTGAGAGTTAGAAGTTTAAATCAAATTTTATTAGTGGAGTTCATGAGTTTTTGAGTAACAAGCACTTGATTAAGAAAAGGTCGTAAAATAAAAAAAAATTAAAATATATAACTATATATCTATCTTAGTTATGTAATTTCTGTAATTTTCATATAAATTGTAATTGTATTAACAATACATGATTATTTTGTTGACTGTAATTCATTTAATGATTAAACTTTAAAGTTTAAAATTTTCATTAATTACCCCTGTAATACACGGACCTCAATCTAGTATACTATATATAAAGCATGAGTTAAAGATGTCTTAAATTTTAGAGAAAATTCCAATTTGAAAAATGTTACATAACTTTCAATTTTTCAGAATATACTTACAACTTTGGTCCCTTAACTTCATTATTTTTTTGTAAAGTTTAATCATAGTTACACATATGCCCTCTAATTTAAAACTAACCATCCCACGACTTTTTAAACGTCATAACTTTTTCACACGTTAATATTTTTTCAAAAATATTACATCATAAAAACAATGTTTTCAGACTCGGCCCGAACGTCAACCCAGGCGTCTTACCGGGTCAAAGGTCAGACTGACTCGAAAGGGCGGACCGGTCATATATAGATATTATAAACGAATAATGTAAAATCCCCTTAATACGGGGGATAAAATCTCGTCATATATAAAGATCAATTGTTATATAGTATGTTGAGGTCAAATATAGAGAGCTACATGCATCAAAAAATCGACACATGCTAGTAACAATAAGTAACCAACAAGAATCGGCCAATACAACCCTACTAATAAGACCACATCATAAAAGCTATTAATGGAGTACCCTATTAACACGACTTTCCTTTTTTAACCATGTTTTTTTACACATTTGGTCCGACTACTAGTTGATCACAAGGTCCACACTAAACACCCATATACAATTCTACATGACCAATACTAACAATATATGAGCCTTGCAGCCAAAGAGCCGAACCTTGCAGCCAAATACTAAAAATGATAAACTCTAGCATGAATCGACTAGAAACCAGATCGATACCAATAATTGCAATGATTTGCAGCTAGGCCAACCCCAGATTTTTTTATGGAATAGGTGGTTTTGCAAAATAACAATAATTATAATAATAATTGTTTTTAGATGATTGACTTAATTTTTAAATGAATATAGGTAAGTTGCTATCTCATATTGAGGATTAGAGTGATACATCAGCAACCTTCGTCCATGTCATCGACATGTGAAATCCTCTGTCTCAAATAGAGGGTTATGAATAACATAAAAAAATGTGTAAAATAGTCATGTTACTATTAAAAACCTAATAAATAATAATAATAAATTAATGATAACATTTGTAATAATTATAATAACAAAACTCGTAAGTTAATAATAATAAATATTCTAAGTAGTAATGATAAACTTTAATAAGAATCTTAGTCTATTTAGTTAAATATATGTTATATATATAGGGTAAAGTTAAAATACAAAGGACAATAAAAATGAGAAGGGTGAGAAGGAATCTAATCCATTGATTTTAGATTTGGATGATGGAGATTAATTCAAGAATAAAAATTGAATAAAAATAGATGAGAAGGGCAATAAGGTAATAACCCACTTATGAAGACATTCTCTCTCCACATGCAAGGCACATGTAAATTCCTCCATCATTTTAAAACGTCTATAACTTTTTCATACAACTACTTTTTTAGAAAAATTTTTTTACCATAATAACAAGCGTTCTTTTATCTTTAATATGAATATCATATTGTTATATAAAAATAAAAAAAAGTTGGTGGGTTTTTTTATGTTGCGTTATTTGTTTGTTCATTGTGTTTTTAATTGGGTTTTCTATATATTGTGTTATATATTTCGGTTATTGTGTTTTTCAATTGATACTCATATGAAAGATACAAATTAACACAAAGATTACGTCATTGTGTCTTTTGTGAGTTATTGTGTCTTTGTACTCAACATTTGTCTTTATACTTATCTTTGTGTTTTAGTCATTGTGATCAATATTCACTTAATTTGAGAAAAATAGTATTATGTTGTTTGTGTATTACGTTCAAAGCATTGTGTAATATAAAGATTCCATTGTGTTTTATATTTCAGGTCATTGTGTTATACGTATTTACCATTGTGTCTTATGTTTCAGGCCATTGTGTTATACGTATTTACCATTATGTCTTACGTTTCAGACATTGTGTTATACGCATTTACCATTGTGTCTTACGTTTCAGGCCATTGTGTTATACGTACTTACCATTGTGTCTTACGTTTCAGGCCATTGTGTTATACGCGTTTACCATTGTATCTTACGTTTCAGGCCATTGTGTTATACGCATTTACCATTATGTCTTACGTTTCAGGCCATTGTGTTATACGCATTTACCATTGTGTCTTACGTTTCAGGCCATTGTGTTATATGCATTTACAATTGTGTCTTACGTTTCAGGCCGTTGTGTTGTTATATGTATTCATTATTGTGTTTTACGTTTCAGGTTATTGTGTAATATACATTCATCATTGTGTTTTATGTATTAGATAATTTGTTAGTATTTTTCATTATATATATATATATATATATATATATATATATATATATACTATTGTACAACGGTGTTATTTGTATTTTAAAAAAACACAATGATCAGATGGAAGACACAATGGCGAAAAAACACAATAACAAACATAAAGACACAATGACAAAAAAAAGACACAATGGTAAGCAAAAAGACACAATGACGTAAATTATTTTTTATTCTTATATAACAAAATTATACTCATATTAAAGGTAAAAAACGCTTGTTATTATGGTGAATTTTATTTTTTTAAAAAATATCATATGAAAAAGTTATAGACGTTTAAAAATAACGGGGAATTAACATGTGACTTGCATGTGGAGAGAGAAAATGTGTAATGTTACTTTTATACCCTTTTTCCTTTGGTCCCTACATGACACATGTCAACTAATTATGGCTTCTCATCCTTCTCATTTTTGTTTCCCTTTGTAGAATAACTTAACACTATATATATATATATATATATATATATATATATATATATATATATACACACGATTCACTTTTATTAAATACTATACAATATAAAACTATACAACAAATGCAATACTAGTGGGTGGTCAAGATATAGCCTCAAAAAACCACATTAATTATTTTAAAATTTTTGACACAAATCTTTCATGACATGTGATATATTATAGTGTCACGTTTATCTCCAAATTATCAAAATTTTCAAAATAATTCAAGGGGTTTTCATATTGGCTGCTTGCTAATATTAAATTTTGTTGTATTGTAGTATATTATATGTTTTGTATAATTTTGAATTGTGTTATAGTTTTATTTTTCTGTAATTTATAAAAATGAATCATAAATTATTAAATGATTTTACTATATTTATTTATTACTATTATTATTAAGGTTTATTTATTAACACATATTTAAACAAATAGATTAGAATTATTATTAAGCTTTATTTATATTATTACTTAAAATATTTATTTATTTATTACTATTATTATTATTAAACTTATATTATAGTTATCACAAATATTTTATTAACTTATGATTTTTAATCATATTATGATTATTATTTAGTAGGTTTTTTATATTAACATTTATATTTACAAATTCTTCATCTTATTTATAACCCTCTTTTTGAGATTGAGGATTCCACATGTCCTACCACATCACACATTCGATGATGTGGATGACCACTTAGATGATATGGAACTTCGATGACATGGATGACCACTTAGATAGTTAGATGATATGGAGCACCACTTGGAAAGGTTGCTGGTGTGTCACTCTAATCCTCTATATGAGATAGCAAATTTCCTAAAATCACTTAAAATATAGTCAGCCACCTAAAACCCTTTCTTTTTTTTTTTTACAAACCCACCTATTTCAGCAAAAAAAATCGCCACCCTATGGGTTGCCTTGAGTCTTTAACCATAACCCAACCCCATGAACACAATCCTTAGCTACCACCAGCTGATTTACTTTGCTTTTGCTTTCTTAAGTGCCAACAAGGTTTAATTAAACACTAGTACGTACTACTGCGTTGTAAAAATAAAGATCATGTGAGTATTTTGAACTAATATGTTTGCAAATACCATTTTATTGTTCTTAGTATTTCAAAACCATTGTTAATACTTTCTACGAGCAATGTCAATTTGTAAAAAAAATGTTAAAATTATGAGATACTTTATTATATTGAAGGAATAGTAATGCAATGCATGTGTATTATTTTCATTTCGTAAGATTTGCCATTAAACTTGATCAACGGTACGTTAAAATATTTTATGCAATATAACAAAGTAACAAATTTTTGCTCTAACACGTGTCCCCTTTGTTTTATATATATATATATATATCGTTTCATGACTTCATCTAGTATTGAGTGCATGCCTTTTAATGAAAATGCTTGTGTGTAACGGTGCTTTGTGACATCAACGGTTTCAATTACTATATGTAATTAGTTTACTATATTCATAAATATGTATAACGCATTGACTACTTTGCGGTATTAACTTATGTATTACTTGTCGCGTGCAATATAATAATTTTTATCATCAATGTTTGCGTTTGTAGGGTCGTTTCTTGTGTGACTTGGTAATTCCTATAATCACTAAGGATTACGCATGCATGCATAGAGTTTTACTAGACTTTGAATGACACAATGGACATGGTTATGATTGATAATAATGTTTAATTATCATTAATAAATAGTAGGGATTGCGGGTTGTCATACAAGAAAATAAAGAAAATGATCGAACTTCATTCATTTTCTAATAAGATTTATGTTTTTGCGCGTGTGTGTGAATGATTATTACCTGGTTTTAGGAGGTGCTAATTTCTCATATTTCTCGAGGGTGGCAAAGGCCAAGTCAAACTTAGCCATATGAAAGTATGACCTAGGCATCAAGCTCAATCTCCAATGGTCGAATTTGATCATCATCGGATGAGTTAAAAGGGTTAACTCATGTCTTGCACTTTTGCTTGTGTACTGCACTTCAATTCACCCTTTCCTTGCATTACTTCTGGATTTATTATTTTTGGTTGCATTAGCCAACAAATAAAATTCAACCGAATTTCAAAGCTGCATGGAAATCTTTTCCAACCTTGATTGCATTCGACTATGTACTTATTGTTGGGACATATAATCTTTATATCAAGATTGTTAAAATCGTATTATCACGCCTCATGACACAACCATGAAAAGTTATCACTGTTTTGACCAATGCCAACAATTATTACAGTGAAATAGTGTTTACTTATCGTCCTAAAGAACGTACGATCGTACAACAATGTCGAGACATGGCTTGGAAGGAATTAAATTGTCAATAAGAAAAAAGAAACTTGGGGGAAAAGAGAAAATACTCAAATAGTCAAATGCACCTTATCAAGTGCATATACCAACTCGTTTTTGCATGGTTTACACTCGTAGTAGAGATTATTTTTTGTTATTTTAACCTTTTTGCAAGAGAAATTGATCATAACCAGGCATTGTGTGCTACAAATGTTATCTCAAATATTATAAGATTAATAGTTATATCATATATCAAGATCATATATACAGCTACATGCGTCATAAAATCACCGTAACTAGTAACAATAAGTCACTAACGAGGATCATGAAACTGGTGCAACAAGTAACCATGAGTAACCAACAAGGATTAGCCATACAACCCTACTAATAAGACTACATCATAAAAGCAATGCATGAAGTACCCTATATATTAACACAACCTTCCCTGTTGTAACCGTGATTTTTTACACATCTGGTCCGACTAGTTCACAAGGTCCGCACTAAACACCCATCTACAATTCTACATATATGACCAATACTAACAATATATGAACCTTGCAGCCAAATAACCGAAGCTTTATATAATATTAAAAAATGTTAAAATCTAACATGGAACAAAGTAGAAACAAGATACCAATAATTGCAAGGATTGGCAGCTAGACCAACCCCATGACAAATGGGCCTAGAGTTGTTATTCTTAGATGATATATATGTGTAATATATTTAGTTAGCGAACATCGAGGCCGTTCGAGTCATACATATTCCAGCCGACTATTACTATGCCAACATGTGTGCGAAAGGCTTGTATGTAACTTGTTCACGCGCTTTCAATCCCGTCTTTGCATACGACAATCTCTGCTTTGACTGAGGGGGAATCTTAGATGGTATTCATTTATAACATATTCAGTCAATAGTATTTTGTAATTATTTGAATTTATTTGTTCGGCTCATTAGGGTTTCCTCTCTTGTATATACCTGTTGCGGTTAGTGAGTAAAAGCACTCATTCTCCAATACTATACAGTTATGTCTTGACATCTTAGGAGTTAAATATGAATCTAATGGTTCTTTTACCAAAGTCTATCCGTTTTACCACAAATATAAGATCTCGTGAGTTGTAACGAAGAATAATTATAAACCTTAATACGATAAAAGTTCCAGCCTTTTGCAAAGAAAAACTATATACAACAAGCTGCCCATATACCCCACCTTTGATATTAAGTCATAAAACGTTATGGCAGAAAAGAAAGGCACAAAACAAGAAAACCGATTTCATTTGTACTCACAAAAGTTTACCATGATCATGTTAGTTAAACCACCCGGGGTGTACCTTCTTCCAACAGACAGCCCAAAACCCTCTACTCGTCATAGCTCCACCCAAAGTCATCACGCATAGAGTCTTGAAGGTTGTAAATAAACCGCTGTAAAAAAATGCCAATATTAGATCATAGATAGTTTATTCATTATCAAGAAAAGTAGAATTTAGCAAAACATAGAGAACCTTAAAACGAAATGAAAAAAATCCTAACCAAACCTTGTTTTTGTCAGATAGTACGGCATATGCCTCCCCGATTATCTTAAAAAGCTTGTCTGCGTCCTTGTGAATGTTTGTGAAAATCTCTTTCCAAACATCACCATCTAATCCACTCTCACTTCGCGCTAGAAACTTACCAGCCTGCATACAAAATAAACAAAGTTAAAAGAACAAATTTGAAAAAAAAAAAGCCAATTTTAAAAAATAAAAATAAGAAACCTTGTCTGGATGATGTCTAAGTGCAGCTTTATGGTACGCTTTCTTAATTTCTGAACCAGATTCTGACCCTTTTAGTCCCCTGTCATCGGATAATAAATGAGAATACAATTGTTAATAAAGTAATGCAAGCTAATATATATAATGAAAACTTACAAGATGAGGTAGAGATCCATAGTCATTCCTTTTTTCATGTTTTGATTCACAGAAGAAAGATGTCGACGAGCTGCTGTTAAATCATCCTCGTATTTCCTCTCACTTTTCTTTTCAAGAAGGGTGATTAATCTCTTAAAATCAATGGCTGCATGTTCATAGTCCCTAATTTTCTCATGTAGCTTTGCTCTCCTAGAAATTGCCTGCATTAAAAAATAATAATAATAAATTACGTGTATGATCTAAAAACAAATAAATGTATATAACAAACCTTTATGTAATCTCCATCAAGTGCTGTTGCAAGATTGCAATCTGCAATGGCATCAGTGACTTCACCCAAAGCTTGAAGAGCAGCTGCACGATTGCATAAGCAGATAGCAGTGAAAGACTTTGATTCTATACTTTGCATTATAGCCTCACTGTAATGTTTCACCGCTTCTCTATACTTCCCACCTTTAAAAGCTGCATTTCCTGCATCCTGAACCATTGTATAATATGTATGTCACATGAAAAATTGCAAGTCAATTGAAAGTCTACAAAGTCATATAATACAAATAGATAAGAAACTGAAACCACGTAATTTAGTCTCACACCTTGCAACGAAGAAGTTCACTGATACTGACAGATGAAGGAGAAGAAGGTCCATTATTTCTGCAATGCCTGACAGGAAAATACAAAAATTGATCAAAATGGATTCTTTTAAGATATCATATATATAAATACACAAACACGAAGGGGTACCCACACGATGCGACGGGGAACACAAACACTGGTAGGTAATCAGGTAACATGTTAAAAAAATTATAATTAAAAAAAAAACTTTTAACAATACCACACTCAAATTAAAGAAAATAAAATATTCATTTTTATGGTGTAATTTTCTTAAAAGGATTGTACCATATGTTTTAAAAGTTGTGATTACTATACTCTTATAATTAAGTAAATTTACATTTTTATCCTTCTCATGTGTATTATAATATTGTGTGTATGTGTATACATATACTTTCGATGAGCTGGTTCCAAAGCCACTCGAATGAGTTAATCGGAGTTCGTTTGATCAATGGTTCCTTCATTGTCAATATCCACCCAAAAGTGACACAAGTGGGATTCGAACTTGAGTCTCCACTGGAGAACCCAAGCCTCCTACCACTAGGCCACATGTGGGGGATGCTTCCCCTTTTCTTACGCGTTAATAACTTATTTATGCGACAATATTTTGTTTAAAGAATTACACCATAAAATCAAGCATACTTAGCTATAATTTGAGTATAGTATTGCCATATCCTCAAATAATAATAAAATAAAATAAAAAAGCGTGTTTGAACTGGGTTTGTTCAACAGGGCGTCCGTATTTTTACAACGGGCGACAAGATATTTACACCAGAACATCTGTGTTTACAACGGAGAGTCTAAATTCTGCCTAACTTTTTTATTTTTAAAAAAATTGACAGTATACTCCTCATCCTACATATACGTGGCGACTCATGGTGTCTTCTCATGCTTCTTAGACACTTAATGTTTTTTAGCATATCCCACCCTATACATGTATGTGTGTGTGTGTGGATGATTATTACTTGGTTTCAGGAGGTGCCAATTGCTTGTATTTCTCAAGGGTGGAAAGAGCCAAGTCAAACTTAGCCATATGAAAGTATGACCTAGACATCAGGTTCCATCTCCAAAGCTTCAAAAGTCGGATCTGATCCTCATCGGGCATGTGATTACTGTCATCAACGGAGGCACAGTTCTTTTCAGCAGAAGTAAGTGTTTGTTCACACATTTTAATTACCTCTAGATACTTATGCAACTGGTACATTACACATACGATAAAGCTGCTGGTGAGAATAACAATATCCTAAAGTAGCATAACCTGATTTAAAGTGAGTATATACCATTAAGAGAGCCTCCCCTTTCAGTTCAAGTAGTTTCTCGGAATAGCGGCTTATTGACAAGGCCTCTTTAACAACCTCCAAAGCAGTAGTTGCTGACTCAACAGTTCTATGTTTCAAAAGCTCAGTCAACTTGTTGATATAATTAACCACTTTCTGCAGCCAATAAAAAGAAAGTTAAGCACGTAAGTCCTTATTCAGCACATACAAATCTTAATATATGTTAAGGTACTTTCAGTTGTAGTGATTAAAAATGGCATTACTGTTGATAAAAAGTAAATGTTACCTCAGCATTTTGCAGACCATCAGACGCCTCAATAGTAAGCCTTCTATCCAAACAAACTACTCCAGAGTCCATACACTTTTTGTAATTGTACATTGCAGCATCAATATCTCCAAGAACCAAATGGCAGCTAACAAACATAAATCATACGTAAAATTTGTCTGGTTAAAACAAGTCATATTTAAACCCATGTAAGCGCACAGCTGAATCAGTATCAATCTTACTTGCCAGCTGTTAAACAGACTTTCAGAAAGCCAGGATCTAACAGATTTGCCACTTTGCAGTCATCTAAAGCTTTCCTGATCTTTCCAATTGACATCCTTTTAGCAGCACGGTTGCTGTAATACAACACAAGAGATTCTAGTTCTGCTGTTTTAGAAAATATATCAGCACCTGTAACCAAAACAGAAGCTATAGCTTTTGCTGCTTTTTTCCATTTTTCTGCCTCTAATGCCTTCCTCCTCCCATCAGAAACTGCAGTCTCATTTTCTTCTTCAAGCTCTTTAATTCTCTCACACAACTCAGCTTCGGTCTCTGCATATTCGTTATTCAAAGTCCACCACCTCATATGCATCTCCTCATCCTTCTCTCTCAAATGTGATACTTCTTTTCTGCTTTTGTCTAAATCCTCTTGAAGCCTTTTCATGTTTAAAACCATTTCTTCATTCTTGGTTTGACATAAGTTCAACTCAATGGTAGCTTTGTTCAATCTGGTGCTCAAACTGTCGATTTCTTCTCCTCGCAACTGCAGTTCTTTTTCTTTTTGTTGTATTTTTTCTAGTAACAGACTTTCATCAACACTCTTTGAAGGTACCTTTGAAGGTACCCAGTTAGAAAAAGCCTTAACTGGTTCCAAATTTGTCGATGTTTCTTTAGATGAGTTGGTTGGTTTGGCTTTACCCTTGTCTGTCCCAGAAATAAACTCTACAACCTCAACTTTTACCGGATCATTAACGGAAGCTTGATTTCCCCTGACACATAGCAACTTCTTTAAAAAAACCTGATTGGCAGTCTTATGCATATAGATTTAAGTTATGCTACCAATTAATTAAAACCAAAATTTAGAAGAAATGAAGCTTCAAAGATCTAAAACAGAGCCCTCCAATTCCTACACCTACTTTGAACATTATGCAAAATTAATTAATTATCTAGCTTTTTTTCATACAACTCATAGCTTCCTTACAGCGAAATGAAGCTAGGACTTTAGGCCCCTAATTTCTAAGGCCTCCAATTTCCAAAACAAAATTAATAAATATACATTTGTAATTTGGGATTTGGATTAATGTGTGTGATTTGAGCAGCATATAAACTGCCTTAGTTATGCATTTGCAAAAAATGATAACATCTTTATTTATCTGAAGTGAAAGCAAGATAATATTTTTACAACAAGGCCTCGTTTTTAAATTTTAAACATCGTTTTAGGCCACCAAAGCGGTTGAGCCGGCCCTGGCGGTTTGTTTTTGTACCCTTACTTTTACAGATCAATAATCTCTGCAAACAACAAACTCAATAAAAACAGAAAAAACAATACATTTAGGGTCGGCTAAAACTGAAAATGAAACTAATTATATGATTTTTATATAAAATTAGACGAATCTAATTCTCCAAATTAAATCAGAATAAACACCTGTAAACAAACAGATGATGTAACACATATATGCAGAATTCTAAAAACACATTCTTTAACTTAAGTTCAGAAACTGATCACACTAACGAATGATAAACATAGCACAATGTTATTTATAGATCTAATTGCATAGTAACGTATAGAAATGAATTAATTAAAGCTGACCTCCGAAAATTAATATTATTCCTTGGTGGAGGACCAGGAACCGGACAGTCACGAACAAAATGAGCAGGATCGCCGCACCGGAAACAACACCGTCCGCCACCGCGACCACCGGAGGCACGTACAGTACCTCCGCCGCGATTAACAGTAGCAGCAGCAGGGGCATAAGAAGTAGTTTGTTTGTGGTTACGAGAGTGTTCGTCTAGATGATGATCGGGAAGTTGAGAAATCGGATTATTTGGATACACTCTGGCCATTGATATTATTATTATTATTATTATTATTATTATTATTGTAAGTTAGAAGAAATTAAATTAGGGTTGACGCAAATGAATTGGAGTGAGCTTCCGATCGATGGTGTTTTGGAAGGACGACTGACTTTATTCATTCAATTGCTTGCTTTTTTCAAAGTTGCCTCCTTTTTCTCCATCTAATAATGTTGTTTGTATTGACAATATAATATTATTATTTAATGTCACTCTCATGGGAAAATTAAGTTCATTTGTTTGTATTCAAAATAATATATTCTTTTTGTACTACCTTCTCTTTCCATAACTTATAGTATGTCACTTTGTCTTGTATTTATTTACCTATATAGTATAGTGTCTCTCGTGTTTAAAATATATATCTTATTATTATAAAGTAGTCGGTGTTCGCATAATGTAACGGGAAACAATATTTAAAGTTGTTAGCATGCCAAGCCAAGGCCAGCTCTGACTCGACTCGAACTTCATATCAAGCCTGACTCACGTTCGTTTAATTATTTTAAATGTTTGTATAACCTGAATACTTTTAATCACATTTTTATATTTCATATATAAAGGAAAAGAAATTAGAGAGTAATATTTGGATAAATCTGAGGGGTCAAAGGTATAAGTATTACTAAAATTTTGATCTGGAACAAGTTAAAAAGATAAAATGTTAGATATGTAGTTATATGAAAACATGAGATTGTAAACATTTGTTATTTAAGAAACTTGTGCATTCATACAATAATGACTTGTACATTTTAAACCGTCTAATCTGTTTTGAAAAAAAATTATATTGAAACGTCGACAAAAATAAGCTCGTTTAATATGTAAGTTTGGATTTTTGTTAACCATATTTTTGTAAAACATATAGAAAGAAAACCAAAAAAAATAAAGTTACAATAAAAAATGAGTAATCATAATGGGTTAAAGTTGTATCTAATTCTAAAATTTACAAAATTTAATTAAATTTAAGGTACTATATTTGTAATTGTTTTTATACAAATCAAATGAACGTGGATGAATGTTTATAAAAGACAAATTTATCCCTACATAAACATGTACTTTATACATTATAAGGTTAAGGATAGTGGGGATTGGTTGAGCCCCAGGTGATCCAATATATTTGCGCAACGTAGGCGTTGATGTGACACAGGATCAAGCCCCTCAACCAAGCCCCTGAGGGTGTAGTGGTCCAGGTGATCAGGGGCTTGATCGATTTTTTTTATTTATTATTTTTTTTTGTTATATACACAAATATAAATTAAAATACTTCATTAAAACATAAATAAAAGGAAAATAAAAAATACATATAAATAACGCTTTTATTTTTGTGTTGCTAATTCCTTCCGAATACGTTCTTTTTCTTCCTCAATTAGTGCTTGGTCGTATGGCGGTAGGTGGCTAAAGTCTTTGGCTAGAAAAGCCAAACTCTTGAAACGGTTTCTTTTGTGTCGAGCTTCACCAATCGAGAGGAGGCCACTTGACAATTCTTTAATTTCTTTTTTATAGTCACCATCAACAACCGTTTTTTTCTCACGATCCCTACACGGAGGGCGGCTACAACCTTGGTCTTTCAAATGACCTTCGGACAAGTTTAGGTCGAAGTCAATTTGATTCTCCGACCCGCTCGAAGAGGCGTATGTGCCGTACGCACTAGTTTTTGTACGTTTTGCCCCATCGGTCACGTCCTCCGCACATAGTTCAATCCATTTTGAGCACTTTCTTAACACCTCCCACAAGTAGCCATCGTCAAACGTCTTCACCACCCCATACCTCCGCAACACCTCCTGTTTCCATTCATCACAAGTGAATCGGTAAACAGTGAGATCATCGGCTGCATTCGGTTAGCCTTGCGGTTATGTATGTTGGTAAACAATCCTACATATTTACGAGTATCGGTCCACTGACCCGATATCATATTATCGGTACAAGCCCTACTCACCACTTGATCATAAAAACATTCCCGAACCTTGGCCCAAAAAACTCGAGCTTTTTGAAAGTCGGCTACAAAATAAATAACCAAAAATGTAATAAGTACACACAAAACTTAAAAGATATATTAAACAATAAAAATCACGAAATAATTTACCCGCGTTCCGATCTTGGGATATTTCAATCCAAGCTTTCGTCAACGCAAGCTTCTCTTATTTAGACCACGGAGTAGACTTCTGCTTCTCCGGTGCCGAATGACTATCCGCTTCGCCGGTCTTCTTCCCCTTCTTTTTGTGGGATCGTTTTGCCGGCTTCTCCGATGCCGACTCCGGTTGTGTTTCCGGGACCGAATAATCGGGTTGTGACATCTCAATGAACTCTTGAAACGAATAGTCGTCCATGTAGTTAAATCTCTCGGGAAATTGAGTGTCGTTAATATTGATATTACCCCAACCCGACATGGTTTGTAACTTGACAGAATCTTAAATTATTAGAAAGAAATATAGTGAGAATGATGTGTTATTGTTATAAAATGGGGTAGTTATTTATAATGTATTATTTGTAAAAAAAAGAATTTAAAATAGCCCAACGACTATTTTTTTGAAAACCAAAATAGCCCAACGGCTATATCTTCCCGCGGTCATAACCACGCCAGACCACCGTGCCCCCAACCACCTAAGGGGTGTAGCGGTGTTCGCGAGCCACGTAGGCAGCTGCGGCCCCCGTTCACCCCCACTACCCTCAGCCTAAGGTGTAAAACTCTTAAATCCCAATATTTTATTTTACCCATCACTTATGTATTAGATATAGATATAGATATAAATATATTTTCATATGTAAATGCAGTATATTGACTTTCTCTTTATGAAAATACATATGCAACTATATTTTCTCTATGCATGTAAAATGGAGATAATCAATGAGATTACATTTAGGAAAATAATAGACTTACATATTTGGAAAAGCAGCATTTTTCATAAAATATAGGGTGATAGAATAGGACAATATGAAATTAATAAATAAATGAAACGGATTATTATCATTCTATTAATGTGTTATTTTACCATGTAAAAACAAAATAAATTACCTTGTGCTGATTTGTAGGAAGAAAATGATGAAAGGATCAAATAAACATGGTAGCGACAACGACGGTGGTGGAAGGTGGCGGTTAGTGGTGATGGTGGTTGGTGGTGGTGGCAGCGACCGCCCACGGTGACGATAATAGCGTGTGGGTAATGATTACTTGAAAGGGCTTGACCACACTATCATATAGACGATCATTCTAATCACCTAAAATTTACTTGGATATGTATAACTAATTAGCAGTTGACAAAGGGATTAACCACATTTATTGTGTAATATTATATTTAATTTTATGTTTTTGTATTTTATTTATTTACTTGCTTTATTTGTTTTTATTTCAAATAAAGCTAATTAAAGACAATTTTTAAGCTAAAAAATATTCAAAGAAATAAAAGTGTAATATGGGTTGTTTGAATCCATGGATTATAGATTTTATATAAATAGTTTGTATACTACGAAGATTGATTTTCTGGAGTAGAGTTTTGATATTTTGAATGGGTGAAAAGTTTAAAAATAATTAGTGGTTATAGAGGTTTTTTTTTTTTTTTTTAAATTGTATACTATGAATGATACCAATTTAGTTTGCAGCGGTCCATATTTTATTTTTAATTGAAAACACTTTCAACTTCGTTTGCAACGGTCACTCCAATTAATCCCATTTTAAATCTCAATGCTCCATAGCTATATGATCATGACCACCATGGCACCATGAGCATACCGGTATATGTGAATAGAGAGAAGACGCCTACCTTAAATTATACTGTATTTTTTAGTGTTATAGATTCACGAAAATTCAGCGTAAATTTTGTAATCTCCCTTAAACTTTTGAAACAATCCTCATAAACTTTAGAAACTAAACAAATTAGAAATTTCTAAATATAAATTTAAACGAACACTAATCATCAATGTAACTTATATATTTACCAATATTCAAATGTTAAAACTATATTGTGATTTAGGCCCAAATCGGTTATATCTTATTAGCCCTATGATTAAAAGCTTAAGCCCTTTACCCTTAAGCTTTAGCCCTTAGGTTTATTTATCACTCGTAAAAGGTGACATAGTGATAAAATGATCATTCAATGATTAAAAGGTTATTATGTTTTTAATTTTTTATTATAAATAAGAACACAAATTAAAAACAAAATATTATGATTGCCCCAACCCTCTCCACCACCGTTGTTCATATAACTAATCAGCCCAAAACTAACTTCACAACTAAATGGTGTAGTGTTGTTCCCTTTGTTTTGGGCTATTTTTCCCCTCCACGACATGATCACAACACGTGGTCTAAGCATTGGAATGGAGATTCATTTGGGAAACCGCCCCTGAGTACGTGCACCATAATTGGGTTTGAGGAAGGCCAAGGTAAGTTAGCCTTTGTCTTTCAGTTTTAGACCATGCATAGCAGCTCACAAGCTTTACACCACCCTCGTTTTCTCCTTTGTTTTGTTAGGGTTTGTTGTGTAGACAACGGTGTTTTGCACGATGGTGGGGCCAGAACTTTGAAGGATGTAGCATCCGGCCCCTCGTACCATCAATATTGTTCATTTTGCCTACAAAGAATTTACGGATTTGTTTTTTGTTGCTCCCATGAAGACTTCCCATGAGGTCACCCATGCTGGTATTACTAATTCCATCTGAGTACACTAGACTATGGAGCTCTCCTCTCGTCCACTAACATGAAGCCCAAAACGCTTTAAGACGCAATACATTTAATTATGAGCCATGATCTCTTATGTCCAAGACCAATGTGGTATTTGCCTACGGTGTTACAAACACCCCATTTTAGACTTATCGTCCTCAATGATGCTTGCCCCCACCATCCCATCCACAATGTGGGATGTCACAATCCACTCCTTCTAAGGGTCTAGTGTCCTCACCGAACTTGGCACCACCGGTTCGGTCATGTATCTGATACTATCCTGTAACATCTGGCCTCTGGCCTCTCGTACAGGTAACATCTGATGTGTTCTTATAACATCCAGATTTGTTTTTGGCTGGTTCGTGTAACACCCCGACCAAAGGCGGATTATACATCGGGGCGCCACATATTGTTTCATTACTCGTGACACTATTGGGTGTCAATATTTAATAAATACATTCATTCGCGCACGCGCAGGGTAAACATAGATCATTAAAAATCAATATATTATAAATCATAATATTCGAACAGCAATAACTTGTCTTGATACATTTTAATCTAGGTCCAAAAATAAAAACGTCCTACGTGTCCACAAGCTCCAAAACAGCTACTGCAAACCTGAACATGTGTTAAAATAACGTCAAACACTTGCGTGTTGGTGAGAAATCAAGTTTAATACAATACATAGATAACAATAAATCTGCGCGCAACATGTGTATGTCTGGTTTTCAACAAGGGTGTAATCTGATCGGGACCAACTCTAAGATTCATAAGACTGCCAGTGCTCACAATTGAGCTCACAACAAGACAAACTGTGCATGTGTAAACAAAAGAGAAAATCATAAACGATAGTTCTCCCGTGTTCATCTAATGGTACCATGAGAACTGCGGAATAGACCGACAAGACGGTTAATGATCCACACATACAAATAAACAGCCAAGTCTACGTCCTCAACACATGGGATACTGCGCGACTAAAGTTCATAAACAAGTTTAAGACTCTAAGTTTGTATGAACACATGAACATCCCAAAACATTAAAAGCAAAAAGGGATTAGGTACGAGATTACTCACTTGATAAACGATGCGGTGTAAGATAAAGCAAGAACCAACTTTAAACAAGCACAAGTTAACCTATAAATAAGATTATTGTTTTAATGAATTGATTTAAGTCTTGATTATAAGTTAGCATAATTAATAAGTAAATTATTATATATAATATATATATTACCGGAAAGCAGGGCAGAATAGAAAGGAAGACGGAGGCAGAGAGGAAGGCGGCAGAGAGAGCAAGGAGGAGGTTAAATTAAGTGTTTGTGTGTGATGTGTTAGGAAAAATAATATTATTATTTATAGAGAAACCCTAGGGAACACAATCCCTAGAAAAAGGGGAAAAGATCTCAAAAAGTAAAAGATTCCAAAAGCAAAAGATATCAAAAGATGTGGCAGCTGCAGGGGGCAAGATAAAGCTGACAGGGAACAGTAAAAAAAGGCATGGGCGGTTCAGATAAAGGTACTGGTCAAGCATGGAAAAAGCAGATCTCAAAAGATAATGTCAGTCACTTTTTCTGCCAACCAATGGGGTTGGTACGCATGCTGCGCCGAAAGTAACTTTTCAGACATAAAGCAGATTAGGTCAACGGCTCAAAAGATAAGACATCACAAAAGCAAACGGCTAGATTAAACAGAAGAAAACTCAAAGGGTTTAGCGCAAGAAGCTAAGGCGCGCCGCGGGAAGAATCACATTTCTTAGCGCGCCGCGGGAGGAACTAAAATTCCTAGCGCGCCGCGGGAAGAACTATAATTCTTCGCGCGTCGAGGGATGAACTACGATTCTTAGCGCGCTGCGAGAAGAACTACAATTCCTTAGCGCGTCGCGGGAAGAACTACCGTTCTTCGCGCGCTGCGAGAAGAATTACAATTCTTAGCGCGCTGCGAGAAGAGTTCGTCTCGCGTATCGCTGGAACAGATGGTCTTCACGCAGGCTTCCTTGCAAGGGGTCTGGCGCGTGGAGCTGCGCAGACAACCTTAGGCGGGAAGGAACAAAGGACAAGCAAAGAGTTAGAAGAAAGAGGGAAACAAGGCTAAAGGGCGGGACGGCGACAAGAGGGAAAAGAAGGCGGAAAGAGAGAAGGAAGAGGGACGGGACGGCGGAAAGAAAGAGAGAGAAAGAGGCGGGAAGGAAAATATATTATTATTATTAAAAGTAAAATATAAGTAGAAATAAATATTAAATCATAAAAGAAAGAGATCGGGTCAGAGAAACGGGTACCTGGGTCGGGTCGGATCGGGGCAGATGTCACAGTCTCCCCTACTTTTAGAAATTTCGTCCCGAAATTTATCTCGAAGTAGGTTGCGCAGAGAACAGGTGCGGGTACTTGATCTTCATTTGATCTTCCCTTTCCCATGTAAACTCGGCTCCGCGCTTGGACTCCCATCGAACTTTAACAATAGGGATGCGACTGCGCTTGGTTTGCTTAACCTCGCGATCCATAATCTCAACAGGCTCCTCAACGAAATGCATGGATTCGTCAACTTGAACTTCATCAAGTGGAATGTGAAGGTTCTCGTCAGCTAAACACTTCTTGAGATTGGATACATGGAACGTTGGATGCACATTACTGAGCGCGGGCGGCAGGTCAAGTCTGTAGGCAACTTTTCCTACACGCGCGAGAATCTTGAATGGACCAACATAACGAGGAGCAAGCTTACCCTTCTTCACAAAGCGGACAACACCCTTCCAGGGCGACACTTTGAGGAGAACAAGATCACCAACTTGAAATTCGAGAGGCTTTCGCCTACGATCTGCGTAACTCTTCTGTCGGCTTCTGGCAGTCAGCAGATGATCACGGATCTTGGCGATTTTATCGGTTGTCTCTTGAACAAGTTCGGGTCCTGTGATTTGAGTTTCACCCACTTCGCTCCAACAAATCGGGGAGCGGCACTTACGACCGTAAAGTGCTTCAAATGGGGCCATACCGATACTGGAATGATAGCTGTTATTATAAGAGAACTCGATCAAAGGCAGGTGTGAATCCCAATTACCTCCAAAATCAAGAACACAAGATCGGAGCATATCCTCAAGAGTTTGAATAGTTCGCTCAGACTGACCGTCAGTCTGAGGATGATATGCCGTACTTATGTCCAAGCGAGTTCCTAGCGCAGATTGGAGAGATTTCCAAAAGCGGGATATAAAACGGCCATCGCGATCGGATATGATGCTCAAAGGAGTACCATGGCGGCAGACAATTTCCTTGACATAAAGCTGTGCGAGATGCTCAACACGGTAGTTTTCACGAATGGGCAGAAAGTGAGCAGACTTAGTCAAACGATCCACTATTACCCAAATGCTATCATGTTTGCTTGCTGTCAAAGGTAACTTGGTAATAAAGTCCATCGCTATACCTTCCCATTTCCACGTAGGAATTTCTGGTTGTTCGAGCAAACCAGATGGGCGTTGGTGTTCAGCTTTTACTTTAGAACAAGTCAGGCATTTAGCTACGAACACAGCAATATCCTTTTTCATACCGGGCCACCAATAAGTAATGCGCAAATCCTTGTACATCTTATCAGCGCCAGGATGAACGGAATATCGAGATTTGTGTGCTTCACTCAGGATATTAGCGCGAAGATTCTCATCAAAGGGAATCCAGATGCGATTAAGATAGCAGAGAATTCCACTCAGATTAGGGACAAAGTGCGCTTCCGCGCCACACGCTAACTCGGCGCGAAGGTTACCATTATTGATGGATGCGCGCTGCGCGCCACGAATACGCGATTCAAGGTTGCTTTGAATCGGCGCGAAGTGAAGCTGGGTGCGCGGCAAGATACAGTTAAGCTGGCAGGGTTTTCGGCTGAGCGCGTCGGCTACCACATTAGCCTTACCAGGATGATACCGGATCTCACAATCGTAATCGCTGATGAGTTCGTTCCATCGGCGTTGCCTCATGTTGAGTTCCTTTTGATCAAAGATATGCTGAAGGCTTTTATGGTCAGTGTAGAGGATACACTTAGTACCATAAAGGTAGTGTCTCCAGATCTTCAAGGCAAAAACAACTGCACCAAGTTCGAGGTCGTGAGTTGTATAATTCTTTTCATGAACCTTGAGTTGCCTTGATGCGTAAGCGATAACCTTGCCTCGTTGCATAAGAACACAACCGAGACCTTGGTTGGATGCATCGCAATACACGACAAAATCTTCATTACCCTCAGGTAGCGCAAGAACAGGAGCTTCACACAACAAACGCTTGAGCGATAGAAAGGCTTCTTCTTGCTTCGAGCCCCAAATATATGGTTTACCTTTGTGCGTTAGAGCTGTTAAAGGCAAAGCGATCTTCGAGAAGTTCGAAATGAAGTGCCGGTAATAACCAGCTAAGCCCAGAAAGGAACGGATCTCAGAAGGAGAGGATGGCGTAATCCAGTTCTTGATTGCTTCAATTTTGGATGGGTCGACATGAATACCCATCTTGTTAACAACATGGCCAAGAAACTGTACTTCATCCGACCAAAATTCACACTTGGAGAGCTTGGCAAAGAGCTGCTCGGTTCGAAGCTTTTGCAACACCAACCGAAGATGTTGCTCATGCTCGGCCTTGGTCTTAGAATAAATCAGAACGTCATCGATAAACACAATCACGAATTTATCCAAGAAAGGCCTACACACCCGGTTCATTTGATCCATGAAAACGGCGGGTGCGTTGGTTAAACCGAAGGACATGACCAAGAATTCAAAATGGCCATAACGAGTTCGAAAAGCTGTCTTCGGAACATCTTCATCGCGGATGCGCAACTGGTGATAGCCAGAGCGGAGATCAATCTTGGAGAAACAAGAGGCACCTTGGAGTTGATCAAAGAGGTCGTCAATACGCGGTAAGGGATACCGGTTTTTAATGGTGAGTTTGTTCAACTCGCGGTAATCGATACACATGCGAAACGATCCATCTTTCTTTTTAACGAACAACACCGGAGCACCCCAGGGCGAAGAGCTAGGGCGAATGAATCCTTTAGCAGTCAACTCTTGAAGTTGGCTTGCCAATTCTTGCATCTCAGCGGGCGCAAGACGGTAAGGAGATTTAGCTACGGGGGAAGCACCAGGGACAAGATCAATACGGAACTCGACTTCACGAGCGGGAGGGATACCAGGAAGATCATCAGGAAAAACTTCAGGGAAATCACGCACAACAGGGATATCGCGAAGCTTCTTTTCTTCAGCAGGTTTAACCACATGGGCTAAGAATGCAATACACCTTTTCCGCATGAGTCCTCGGGCTTCGGCGCAAGACATAAGCTTAAGACCGCGGGAGGGTTTTTCGCCGTAGATGTGAAGATCACCATTTTCTCGAGGAATGCGAATCAACTTCTTGGCGCAAATAACTTCGGCGCGATTATGCGAGAGCCAGTCCATACCAATGATAACATCGAAACTTCCAAGAGGCATGGGGATGAGGTTGATCAGAAAATCGTTTTCGTTAAGGTTAAGCGTGCAATCTTTAATCACAGAGTTAATTAAAACAGTTTCACCGTTAGCCAATTCAACTGAAAAATCTTCTTTTAAATCGCTGCGCGGTCGCGCAAGCTTCTGCTCGAAGGTGCGAGAGATAAAACTTCGATCGGCGCCAGTATCAAAAAGTACAGAAGCATAAAATCCGTTAAGCAAAAATGTACCATTAACTACGTCATTATTCGCTTGCGCTTGGTGCGCGGTTATATTAAAAGCTCGTCCACGCGTCACTTGGTTTGAAATCTGGTTCACCGGATTCGCCTGTGTGAGTTGCACTTGTAGTCTCGGGCACGCGTTCCGGAAATGACTGGGATCACCGCAGTTAAAGCACGATCTGGGTCGTGGGTTTTGGTAGGTTGGTTGTGGGTTCTGCGGGTAGACTGGTGGTGTTGGCGCAATTGGGTTGGCGAGAGGGACTCTACAGTTTTCTGCAAGGTGACCAGCGCGGCCACATCGGGTACAAAGTCGACATGGGACTTGAGGTGGGTGGTGGAGTCTACAGGTTGGGCAAAAGGGGTGGTTTCCTGTGTAAGGTTTCTTAGTTGGCGGGGCAGGGAGTGCTGGATTGGTTAAGGCATAGTTGTGGACTACAGGAGGTGTTGGGTAGGCTGACAGTGGGTTAGGCGCATAAACTGGAGGTTGGTATGCGGGTTGCTGGACTATGGGTGGGCTGGTAAGCGCGTAAGCTTGTCTGCGCCTACGTTTCTGGTTATGGTTTGAGGGTTCAGGTTTGGTTTCTGTTGGTCCAGGGACAGTCTTGGTGAGTTTGGTCTTCTCAGATCCCCGCAGGAATAGGGTTCCTGCTCTGACATGGTTGTCGCTGAGCACAGCGGCCAACTCTATGGCGTCAGAGAGGGTAACTGGGTTTCTAGCCCATACAGAATCTTGAATTTCCATGGGGAGACCCCCAAGGAATTTCTCTATGGCTCGGCGGGAAGGGGTAACAAGGTGAGGGACAAGCAGGCTTAGTTCATGGAAGCGCGTCGCGTACTCGCGCGCTTCACCACTGTACTGCTTAAGATTCCAAAATTCCTCCTCCAGGCGCTTAACTTCGTTGGGAGGACAGAATTCTCGCGTAAGAATTTCCTTGAATTCCTCCCATGTCATGCTAGAAGCAGCCTCTGCGCCACGCGCATGAGCTACTCCATTCCACCATGTAAGCGCTCTGGATTCCAGGACACTGGAAGCATATAGGGTTCGTCTGTCTGAGGGGCATTGGGTGTGGAGGAAAGTGTTTTCTATCTTCTCAAGCCACTGGAGCATCACGGTGGCTCCTTCAAGACCTGTGAACTTTGGAGGGTTACCGCGTTGAAGGATTTAATGTTATAACTGGAGGTATTATTTTGGCTCAAGGCTTGGGCTATTGCTGCGGCCATTTCCTGGGAACGTTGCTGTCTACGCATGCGCGAGGCTTCTCTTCTCTGAAATCGGCGAGATAGCGGAGGCATTCTATAAAAGTTTTAATTTTAGTTAATATCTTGGTTTTATCGCAAAGTATAACTTTATAAAGCTTGGTTTCGCAGGGTTAGATACTATCAAAAGTTAAAGTAGATTAAATGACTTTAAATGCAGACTTAATAAAGGTAACAAATTCGAATCAAGAATCGACAATTCATGTATCACCATGACTTTCCGAATTCCCAATTTAAAATATACGAGCAAACGAGTATTGGAGATTGACGATTCATGTATCACCATGACTTTTCAATCTTCAATATAAAACATACAAGAAAATGAGTATTGGAGGTTGACAATTCATGTATCACCATGACTTTTCAAGTCTCCAACCTCAGAACATAATCGTAAAGGGAAATTGAAAATCAACTATTCATGTATCACCATGACTTTTCGGATTTTCAAATCCAACAAACGAACATGTAAGTAAAATCAATAAAAATCGAAATTCAACAAAAATCGAAATATCGCGAAATAAAACATAAAATCATATACTGCGCAAGCGCGAGCATATTTATAAACAACGAGTAATTAACAATAAGCGTGCAAACATGAGATTTCTCTCATGCGCGAGAAGGGACTCTTAGGTATTCTAGGCCGTTACGTCTAACCACCTATCCTAAAGTCAACGAGCTTTGATACCAATCTGTAACACCCCGACCAAAGGCGGATTATACATCGGGGCGCCACATATTGTTTCATTACTCGTGACACTATTGGGTGTCAATATTTAATAAATACATTCATTCGCGCACGCGCAGGGTAAACATAGATCATTAAAAATCAATATATTATAAATCATAATATTCGAACAGCAATAACTTGTCTTGATACATTTTAATCTAGGTCCAAAAGTAAAAACGTCCTACGTGTCCACAAGCTCCAAAACAGCTACTGCAAACCTGAACATGTGTTAAAATAACGTCAAACACTTGCGTGTTGGTGAGAAATCAAGTTTAATACAATACATAGATAACAATAAATCTGCGCGCAACATGTGTATGTCTGGTTTTCAACAAGGGTGTAATCTGATCGGGACCAACTCTAAGATTCATAAGACTGCCAGTGCTCACAATTGAGCTCACAACAAGACAAACTGTGCATGTGTAAACAAAAGAGAAAATCATAAACGATAGTTCTCCCGTGTTCATCTAATGGTACCATGAGAACTGCGGAATAGACCGACAAGACGGTTAATGATCCACACATACAAATAAACAGCCAAGTCTACGTCCTCAACACATGGGATACTGCGCGACTAAAGTTCATAAACAAGTTTAAGACTCTAAGTTTGTATGAACACATGAACATCCCAAAACATTAAAAGCAAAAAGGGATTAGGTACGAGATTACTCACTTGATAAACGATGCGGTGTAAGATAAAGCAAGAACCAACTTTAAACAAGCACAAGTTAACCTATAAATAAGATTATTGTTTTAATGAATTGATTTAAGTCTTGATTATAAGTTAGCATAATTAATAAGTAAATTATTATATATAATATATATATTACCGGAAAGCAGGGCAGAATAGAAAGGAAGACGGAGGCAGAGAGGAAGGCGGCAGAGAGAGCAAGGAGGAGGTTAAATTAAGTGTTTGTGTGTGATGTGTTAGGAAAAATAATATTATTATTTATAGAGAAACCCTAGGGAACACAATCCCTAGAAAAAGGGGAAAAGATCTCAAAAAGTAAAAGATTCCAAAAGCAAAAGATATCAAAAGATGTGGCAGCTGCAGGGGGCAAGATAAAGCTGACAGGGAACAGTAAAAAAAGGCATGGGCGGTTCAGATAAAGGTACTGGTCAAGCATGGAAAAAGCAGATCTCAAAAGATAATGTCAGTCACTTTTTCTGCCAACCAATGGGGTTGGTACGCATGCTGCGCCGAAAGTAACTTTTCAGACATAAAGCAGATTAGGTCAACGGCTCAAAAGATAAGACATCACAAAAGCAAACGGCTAGATTAAACAGAAGAAAACTCAAAGGGTTTAGCGCGAGAAGCTAAGGCGCGCCGCGGGAAGAATCACATTTCTTAGCGCGCCGCGGGAGGAACTAAAATTCCTAGCGCGCCGCGGGAAGAACTATAATTCTTCGCGCGTCGAGGGATGAACTACGATTCTTAGCGCGCTGCGAGAAGAACTACAATTCCTTAGCGCGTCGCGGGAAGAACTACCGTTCTTCGCGCGCTGCGAGAAGAATTACAATTCTTAGCGCGCTGCGAGAAGAGTTCGTCTCGCGTATCGCTGGAACAGATGGTCTTCACGCAGGCTTCCTTGCAAGGGGTCTGGCGCGTGGAGCTGCGCAGACAACCTTAGGCGGGAAGGAACAAAGGACAAGCAAAGAGTTAGAAGAAAGAGGGAAACAAGGCTAAAGGGCGGGACGGCGACAAGAGGGAAAAGAAGGCGGAAAGAGAGAAGGAAGAGGGACGGGACGGCGGAAAGAAAGAGAGAGAAAGAGGCGGGAAGGAAAATATATTATTATTATTAAAAGTAAAATATAAGTAGAAATAAATATTAAATCATAAAAGAAAGAGATCGGGTCAGAGAAACGGGTACCTGGGTCGGGTCGGATCGGGGCAGATGTCACAGTTCGATGAAGTCTTTAAGTGGCTCATCCTAACCACTTGTTCTAGTGATAAATGGGAGACGTTTTTTTTATTGATCTTTCAACGCAAACACATATGTAAAGAAAAATATATATTTTAACCTGTCAACTTTTAATTCAAGAAAAATATTATTTTTCTAATATTTTTCTTGACGTAAAAGTATAAACATGTTCAACTTCAAACTAAACCTTAGAAAATAAATAAATAAATAATAGATTATATATTAAAAGAATTGGATTACTTTTTACCTTAGAACTTAGTTTTGATCTTAATTATTATAGAGATACTAGTTTTTAACACTCTTAACTTTTATCCGCTGGTTAATATCACCCCCAATTTTCGATTTGTTTATCCACCACTCCCAACTTTCACTTTATTTGTTTTTGGCACTTCCGAACTTAACAAACCCTAACTCCATTAGTTTTTTTTGCTGAAGTGGCATTATTCTTGCTGGCATGACATTGTTCTTGCTAACGTGGCTCTCTCTAATGATAATAATAATAATAATAATAATAATAATAATATCTCTTCCCAACCCCTGTTTGTCTTCTTCATCTTCTCCTTCACCCAACCACCACCCTCAATACACACAGCCACCACCAACACACCAACAAGCTACCAACCTCAATACACACACACCGCCACCATCGTACAACTCCTCGCAGGCACCGGCACCACTGTACAACTCGTCACATTTTTTCTTGTTCAATCGGTGCTCAAACGATGTTCAAGAAGACAAGATTTGAAACTTAAAGACCGACTCCAGTTGGGGAAAATTTAGCGGCGATGGTGGAATCAGTAGCGAGGGAAAGTGGACGGTGGTGAGGGTTGTGTTTGGGATGACAAGGTGTGATAAAGACCATGGCGGTGGTGGCGATTAAGATGAACCGTGGTTGAGTGTTGTGTTTGGGATGACAAGGTGTGATGAAGACCATGGCAACGACGGCAGCGATTAAGATGAACACTGGCAGGGGTCGGTGTGGTGGTTTTTGGATTGTGACGCCGGAACTGGTGAGGGTTGAATCATCGGTGGTAAGGCAGGGGTCTCCGGTGTTGTAGGGTGTTGTGTTGATGAAGATGATGGCGGCGACAGTTAAATATCAGAGATGACGGCTCAAATAGTTTGATATAAGTATATTAATTGATGTTTGATAAAAAAAAAGAAAATTATTTCCATGTAGGCAAGACACATCAGCTGATTTAACTAAGAAAATATTATAAAGAAAGCCACGTCAACGTCTCCACTAGCGGCGTTAGCCTTAAGCAAGGTTGCAAAAGTCGTTATGCGCTTCTAGGGCGGTTGACTAGGGAGTTGCGAGTACTCGGTCTAGGTGGGGTGTACTCGGGGAGTACTCGAACATGGTATTTTATAAACAAATTCATTTTTCGGAGATTATATATATGTCGAATATCAAAAGTTTACTAAATATTCTACAAAACACACGAAAAATACAAAAAACAATCAATAACACATATATACTCGTTCAAGAACATGTCTCAGTTGATGAAAGACGTACTACAATTGAACTTAAATAAGAGGTTTGCGAGTTTATGACTTCGAATCGAATGATAATAATGGCGGCTGCAAGTTTAGAACTTCGAATCGGATGATAATAATGGTGTTTGCGAGTTTAGAACCGAAATTAGGTTGTGTTTTAGCATGAAAAAGAAAAAAAAGTAGTGGTGGGCTCTTGGAGAAATTGAGTTTTTTTAATAAAAGTCAAAATTTTGTTAAGACCGAGTTGGACCGCCTAGGCCGAGTAGAGCCTCCTAGGTCCGAGTTGGACCGCCTAAGGCCGATTCCGAGTTTTTGACCTTGGAGAAGAAAAGCAGTGCAGTGAAGTGCCGAGCGCCTAGGCCGAGTTTTACAACACCGGGCTTAAGTTAACGGGGGAGTGATAAAAACAAATATGAGGAAAGTTGGGAGTGGTGGGAGACAAAATGAAAGCTGAGAGTATTCTCTACTAACGGGATAAAACTGAGAGTATTAAAAACCAATATCCCATTATTGTAATCCTATTTATTTAATTTATTTATATTTATTAATACAACAATAGAGTGGATTAAAAACAAAATGTAAAAGGTTATAGTGATGATATGAAAATTTAAAAATATTAGTAAGGATGTTTGTGGGTTTGAAGAGAAAATGAATGTTTTTTTTTCATTTATAACATCTGACGTGAAACTAAATCTATTTTTAGTGCATTTAGCGACTTGTATTGGTGATGGTTTAAAAGGGTATGCAAATATATAATGATCTTACATCTCTCAAGTACAAATTCTGTACTCGTTATTGTCTCATCTAATTTTTTAAGGTATAGGGTTTTTATTGTAAACATAAATTAATATATGGTGGGTGTTATGAATGTGTGGATGAACATAATACATGTGTATGGTATCAAATTTTAACTTCAATTATATGTTACTAGGTTATTAACCTGTGTAAGACACGGGTGAAAATATTGAAATTTTCAAACAAACAAACGTCATTTGAAAGGTTAACATAAGTTGCTATATGTTACTACATAGAAGGCATTCCCTAATTAAACTTTTATTAAATTGCCTCCAATCTGCAGTAAATTATGTTTCAAACTCTTTAGCATCATTACCTTATTTAAAATTTATTTTATTATATAATTCTTTTTTTTAATTGTATACAATAATCTTGACATTTATGCGTTCAAAAAAATTATTTAGTACAGTTGTATTGTAATAGATAATTTCGACATAATTATAAAAATTTTAAAATCAAATTGGTTAATTAGTCAACTTCCAAAAAATATGAAACGTTTTATTATTTTTGAAATAATAAATGGTGTGTTTATATTAAACATTAATTTAGGTCAAATATAAGAAAATGAAAATGTTTGTTGAGATTGAAGAGTATAAAAAACTTTAAAAGTTTGTTGCTAATTGGTCAATTTCCGTATTTAATCTGGTTTAAATGTCTTATGAATTTTAAGAAAAAATTAAGATACAAACGTCAAAAAGTGTTAAACTAAAACTAAAAAACAAACATTTAAAATAACCTCTTAGTGAAAAAGATTTAAAGTATCTGGCTTTAGGATCATTGATACCATGTGTCTTTGTTCATTCTTTAATCTGTAGACAATCATCAAAATTTAAAAAGACAAAATGTTATTTGCTTCCCTTATAACTACATATCCACTCTTAACCTCATAAACTTATAGATCGTACTTCTTGTTTATTAACTTTAAACATGTTTTGATGACCTTAATTAAAAATTTAAAATACGAATTTATAGGATTGTATAAAAAACGAAAATACATTAACTAATAATTAATTTTTGTTTACATTAATAAAAACATTATAGAAATTTCAATAGAAACAAAAATACATTATTTAATAATTAATCTTGGTTAACCTAACTAAAACACGTATTGTAAGAATCTTTATATAAACATAAAAACATTAATTAATTAATAAGAATATTTATCGGTTATCTTAATTAAAACATGGCAATTAAAAAATTATAATAAAGAAATATATGTTAACTTAAATGCGCGTTTGAACTAAAATCATTTTAATCAGAACTCGCATTTTCCCTAACATGTTTCGATATGTAACCCAAGCCTGTTCTGACAAACATTTTTAAATAATACTACAATATAATCATTCAAAGTTTCCATATATACTTTGAAATTGCTTACTTTGGCACTGCTAATACAACATGTGAATTACATATGACATTGATGCATTTGAAAACCTCATGCTCTTCAAAATAGTTGGTTGTAACCTGATAAATTAAATATCACATTACATGAATACTAATATCATATCGTATTAAACATTAAACATAATTCATAATGCATGATTAAATGTGACTTTTATTATTCCATAGTTCAAATAACATGGGTTTTGTAGAAAACATTAATAGTTAATCATTTAAATTTAAAACTATTTTGAAAAACATTAATACAGTCAAATCAATTAATTTTGTATAATTGTTGGAAAACATTAATATAGCCAAATGAATTAATTTCATAACTGATTTGGAAAACATTAATATAGTCAAATCAATTAATTCCATAACTGTTTTGGAAACCTTTATAAATAGACAATATAAATAGAAATGAAAATAAATTAATGAAATTATAATAATGTCCAAATTTACCAAAATTTGAATGAAATTATATTAATATAATAGTCAAATAGAGTCAAATGATTAATTTATTCAAATTCGGTTTTTAAAATATAGTCAAAGTCCAAATGTATAACATATTTTTGTAAACTTCATATAAATGTTGAGAATTCGAATTTGAAATCGTTTAGATACATATAATTTTACATTAATATATAAATTGATGAGAACAATGAGAACAAATGTATTGCTTATATAGTACAAATTATTTAACTTTTTTTTGTAAAAATTCATATAAATAGAAATGAGAATAAATTATTATTATTAGAATTATAACAATGTTCAAATTTACTAAAATTATAGTCAAATCATATTAAAAAAATAGTCAAATTCAGTCAAATGGTTAACCTCTTAAAATTAGGTTTGGGAAAATATGGTCAAGAATTCGAATTTTAAAACGGTTTAAATTGATATTTTTTACTATTCATTTAAGGGATTTAGTTGAAATTGACATTAAATTTATGATAACTTGAAATATTTAGAAGAAACTATTTTTTTTATTTAAGACATGAATATTAAATAATTATGAAATGAGTTTAAAATTATGGATGGTATTCAAAAAATTAAAAAGGGTTAAAAAAAATCAGTCAAATTAGAAATGAGAATTATATTTAAATATGTAAATGTTATTTAAACCTATTCAATATAAATGGTCAAATAGTTAATTTATTCAAATTCGGTTTTTTAACAAATGGTGCAAGTAAAACTCTGTAACATATTTTTTTAAATTTCATATAAATGGTGAGAATTGAATTTTGATAATCGTTTATATATATATATATATATATATATATATATATATATTTATATATGACTTTTGAATGGGAAAAATGGGTTTCTAAAATGCCATATTAAATTTGTATAAATCTAAAAATGAAAAGTAAGATAATATTGGAAAGTATAATAATGTTTTAAATTGCGTTGATATTGATGATTTAATTGAACTTTGACCAACAACAATATAAGATTGATTATCTTACTGTAGATAATTTAATGTCTTATGAATAATCAACTAAATTTCATTTCCGGATTATATAATAATCAATTGAATTACATAAATTGTGAAAAATAAATAAATACATGATACTAACAGAAATATACATCAATATTAAATAAAAATAAAAGATATCTTATCAAGCAATCCTCAATCCATGAAATTAGCTATATCAAGTTGGGACAATAACCTGAAATGATAAAATTAAATATTTATATTAATATTAATATCACATAATAAATAAATTACAAATTATGGAAGATTTGAATCATGTGAAAAAATGTAAAATTGATATTATGATTTACAACCGGAAAAACATAATCACGTTACCGAAAAAACGAAATAGTGAATATCTCCATTGAATCTTCAATTTTGATATATAACCTAAACAGATTATAAGAAAAAAATCATATAATTATTAATATAAATACAAACTAAAAAAGAAAACAAAAATAATTATAACTGATATAAAACCTTACTGGAATAATATGATAAGAGTATCAAATAGAGTATGAAATATAACTACCGGAATAACATTAGGAATAATATGATATAGTATTAAATAAAATCTTACCGGAAAACCGTAATAACTTCAACATATCAATTCAAATCTTGGATTTTGATATACAGCCTAAAGAGATTATTACAAGTAATATTAAATTTTTAAATAAATATAAAACCTTGCCGGAAAACAGTAATAACTTCAACATGTCAATTCAATCTTGGATTTTGATTTACAACCTAAAGAGATTATAAAAAAATCATATAAAAATTAAAATAAATATAAAACATTACCGAAAAACCTTACCGGAAAAACATATAATAAAATCGGCCATTACCGGAATATAGGAGACGATGGAGGAATAAAATTGTAGCAAAGATGTGTATATATAGATTGTAGCAATCTAATTATATTAAAATTCAACCTTCTTAGTGCTTAACATAATAAAATAGAAATGATCAAAATTTATACATGATTTAATAAAATGAAACATGTTTCAAAGTTAAAAAAAAACAAAGCAGGTAACAAAGTTTAGCAAAGACTACATAAACAAAAAAAAACAATTAGCACTAAACTCACAAGAATGAAAGTTGAGATCAACGTTTCACATAATCATCATTCAAAAAGAACAAATAGACTACTTTGGTACCTCATCTTATCAGAATGAGAGCATCATAAAGCAACATGTATGACTTTGTTTGATTATAGGACAATATGAAAAAAATTGAAATTTCCTATTTTGATCCAATAAACATTTTATTAAAAAGGATTAAAATATAAGAAACTTATGATCGAAATTTCTTCTTTTGACCCAATAAACATTTTATTAAAAAGAATTTAAATATAAGAAATTTAAGATCATGTTTTGTCAAATATTTTCTTTTTAAAGTTTATCAATGATTCTATATAAGAATCATAATTTATGGCAATGAAAATATCATGTACCAAGAATAATTTGTTGGTACATAATATATATACAACAAAAAAATAAAATAAAAAATAACATACTCAAAGAAAAAATCACAAATTAAAGAAGTAATTAGTTAATGTAATAATAAAAAAAATAATGAAATGAATGGTAAGAAATAAAAAAACTTACAAATGTTTGATATAGAGGATGTTAGATGAACAATAGTTTGAAAGAGAATGGATGCAAGTATGAAATTAAATTGCATGGAAATGAACATAAATACAATATATAAGAGGCAAAATTTTGAATTTATTTTACATCTCATTTATTGTTGATAAATGAAATGAAAAGGAATGTTTGACTAATCTTTTGAAAAATAGCTAATTTAGACATGATGTAATTAATTTCAAATTAAAAGCTGCAACTTTGCTATTTTAAAGAAGAAACTGAAAGTTACTAAAAAAATAAAAGATTTCGAAACATATTGACCTACAATTAATTATTAGTAATTGAATATATTTTTGATTTATTTAATTGTTAAGAAAATTAGAGAAGTGGAAGATATATTTAAAAATAAAAGGAATTATCCAATAAAGAGGGGTCATATGGAGGCAATCTAATTTGTTTTAATAGTATAGTAGGATTGTCTTCTAAATAGTAATTCTAATAAGAGTATATATATCAACCTCATGTGACAAAGTGAAATGCACATTAACAAAAAGTTAAATATTTCTTTCTCTTCTTTCTTTAGCTTTTCTTCAAAGTTCAAAGATTATATTATTAATCTTGTAATAGTTATGGTAAAATTATAACAGTGGGGAGTCTTTCTAACGAACTGAAGGACTAATGGTGTCTTCTCACCTCATACAAGTGAGTATTTCTTCACATTCTTATTCTCTCCTGTCATGCCACCACCAGGGTCCCCTTTTGTAACACTTTCACATTTAGATAGATTTTGTAGAGGTCCTCTATGATGTAGGCCACAAGAAGTTTTCATGTGTCTTCAATCTACTATGGAGACAATCATTGAAATTTTGTTGAAGGAAAAGACAAGACTTTTAACAGTTGGAAAAATAATATTTTACGTTTTTACTTGAAATGTCATCACTTTTATGAACGTAAATCTTTCATGTTATTTAAGAAAAGTTGCACAATAAAATCGAGCTTTAAACTTTAATTTGAGAAAAGCTTTTTTTATTAAAAAGTTACATTTGTTTATTATAAATATATAATGCGAAAATTGTGTTGATTTGCTAGGTAATTCAATTGTTTTACTATCATAATGGTGAAATACAATTTTCGTGGTAATGATAAACAATACAATTATAGGAAGAACAACATAGTTTGAGACTTGAATTAACAACACAATACTGAAAAATACATAACAATACTATACTCAATTAAAGATAAAAGTCGCTCAATTTCACAATATAATTTAAAAAATAACAATGTCAAATGAATAAACATTTAAAATAATGGTATAAGTAAAACAATATTAAAATTCTTTAATATTCTCTCATGCCACATGTAAAGGTGAAATTCCATAAGCCGGCCCAAATTCCATCATTTCAGGCACACAGTCGCTTTCCCATGTGAAATACTTTATGCTATTATTTTTTATATACTAGTCTAAGATCCGTGTAATATTTAAATACATTAAAATATAACATTTTCAATTGGATTATTAGATTATGACATAAAATACATTGAAGCAATTGAAGAGGTAAGGAATATAGGTTATAGTTTTTCTTTATTTATATATATATATATATATATATATATATATATATATATATATGAACGTTATTTGCTACAATGCTAATGAGTTTGGGTACATATTTATGAAAAAGTCCGAATAACATTTTTTACAAAACAACGTCTTTTAAAACCTCAAGTATAATAAAATTCTCCAAAATAGTTTATTTGTTAACAAACACGTTCATCACATTTTTAATGTTAATATGTACATATATAATCATATTTACCATAACTGAATGATAAGATTTAACTGGTTATCATTAGGGTCAGCTCAAAGTCGAAGGCCTAAAACTAAATGCTGAGACATTTTTTTCTTTATTTTTTGTACACACAACACTAGTTAAAAAGCATCCAAGGATTATTGACTTTAGATGATATGATAATGTAGTGATCATGGACATACCGCCATCTTTAGTTTGTGGTCTATTAGTGAGTCATTGATTAAAAAAAATTCATTTTCAAAAACTCATAATATATTACCTCTATTTTAGATGAAAACCCTATAAAACTGAAAGCCTAAAGCCTTAACTTGATTTAGTTTACCCACGAAACGTCACCGGTCACCATTGTTATTTTGGATATAATTGGAGATTTCTTTTAAGAAAATCTTAAAAAGCCATATAAAATAAGAAAAGCACAAATATTTAAAAAGTAATCAAAATATTCCTAGTTTAACCATAATAAGATTTTAAATCGGATAATTATTATTATATTTCAGGGGTCAAGTTATTCTACAAAGGAGAACAAAAATGAAAAGGATGAGAAGCCACAACTAATTGACATGTGTCAAATAGGGACCAAAGAAAAAATGGTATAAAGGTAATATTAAACATTTTCTCTTTCCACATGTAAGTCATATGTTAATCCCCCAATCAATTTTAAACGTCTATAACTTTTTCATATGATATTTTAACAAAAAATCACCATAATAACAAACGTTTTTTTACCTTTAATATGAGTATAATTTTGTTATATATTAATAAAAAATAATTTACGTCATTGTGTCTTTTTGCGTACCATTGTGTCTTTTTTCGTTATTGTGTCTTTCTGTTTGTTATTGTGTTTTTTCGTCATTGTTTCTTTCATCTAATCATTGTGTTTTTTTTAAATACTAATAACACCGTTGTGTAATAGTATATATATATAAAGAAGAATACCAACAAATTATCTAATACATAAAACACAATGATGAATGCATATTACACAATAACCTGAAACGTAAAACACAATAATGAATACATATAATAACAATGGCCTGAAACGTAAGACACAATGGTAAATACATATAACACCATGGCCTGAAGCGTAAGACATAATGGTAAATACATATAACACAATGGCCTGAAACGTAAGACACAATAGTAAATACATATAACACAATGGCCAGAAACGTAAGACAAAATGGTAAATAATAACACAATGGCCTGAAACGTAAGACATAATTATAAATACATATAACACAATGGCTAGAAACGTAAGACACAATGGTAAATAATATAACACAATGGCCTGAAACGCAAGACACAATGGTAAATACATATAACATAATGACCTGAAATGTAAAACAAAATGGAATCTATATATTACACAATGTCTTAAACGTAATACACAAACAACATAATACTATTTTTCTCAAATTAAGTGAATATTGAACATAATGACTAAAACACAAAGATAAGTATAAAGACAAATGTTGAGCACAAAGACACAATGTCGCATGAAAGACACAATGACGTAATCTTTGTGTTAATTTTTATCTTTAATATGAGTATCAATTGAAAAACACAATGACCAAATTTTATAACACAATGCATAGAAAAACTCAATTAAAAACACAATGGACAACCAAATAACACAATATAAAAAAACCCACCAACTTTTTTTTATTTTTATATAACAATATGATATTCATATTAAATATAAAAAAACGCATGTTATTTTGATAAAAAAATTTCTAGAAAAAATGTCGTATGAAAAAGCTATAGACGTTTTAAAATGATTAGAGAATTGACATGTGTCTTGCATTTGGAGAGATAAAGTCTTCATAAGTGAGTTATTACCTCCATGTCCTTCTCATCTATTTGTATTTAATTTATATTCTTGAATTAATCTCCATCATCTAAATCTAAGATCAATGGATTAAATTACTTCTCACCCTCCTCATTTTTATTATCCTTTGTATTTTAACTTTACCCTCCGATTAGGTATAAATAAATAACCAAAATACCCAAATTTAAGGGAGGAAGAGGCTACGTATGGGTTCATAAGTATGCACGCATGCAGTAGCTTCAATGAGATACATACTGATTAACAATTTTTAACTACAATTAAACCCTTCGTTGTCTCTCACTCTCTCAGATCCATTGGTAAAGATTTAATCTTTCAGCTGTTATATGAATGCTTAAATGTTGTATATTTGTTGTTGTTCATGTGTTTGCATTTGTTGGTTTGCTTATATTATATATTCATCCTCTTAATTATTGAAACTTCTGATGTGGCTTATGCAGACTATATATTTGTTCATGATCACATCTACTACATGTTGTTCATAGACATCAGGTGAAGAGGTAGGTCCCAGCAGAGACCAGTTGGTCCCGCAAGACTCACCTTGAACAGGGTTGTCTGCGCAAAGGCCATCTGCTCCCGCAGGACCCACCATGCTCATAGAATCTTACGCGCAGTACGCAAGCTGTACACGCAGGGAAAGCCTCCCAATGGTGAATTACCCCGCCTGTTCCCGCAGTTGCGGATACAAGCCATCAGGGAAGGCTACCCGCAGACAGCAAGGCTACACGTACAAGATTAGCTACTTCAGCAGTCACGTGAAGGCATGAGCAAGGCAGGAACAATCCCGCCCAAATGAGCCAGTCTGATTCTGAAAGATCTCTTGTACCATACCTACCAAGGTATGGATAGGACAGACGATCTGACCAGAACAGCCCATGAGCCAATCACAGGGTGACAGCTCACCGACAACAGTGCGAGGAGGAGCACCCTCTAGTACTGTTTGTCACTATTAGCCGCTGCCTACTCACCAACTCTCACTGTGGAGCAGGCGCAGCCTACAGTTGGTGGAATAGTATTACTGTTGGCCGTAACCTATTCACCAACCAGCATGGCCTGCGTACAATCCACAGTCAGTAGGACGTGCATGGTCTACAGTTGGTGGAATAGTGCAGCCGACTTTATTACTGTTGGCTGTAACCTACCCACCAACCAGTATGGCCTGTGCGTAATCCACTGTTGGTTGAACAGGAATACTATTCAGCCGGCTGTACCTTCTAGAAAACCTACCTTCGGCTATAAATACTCCAATATCTTGGAATGGTAAGATCATCTACTATCTCGTATAACTTACTTGATAATTGCTCTAATAGTATTCATATACTTTTATATTCAAAGAGCAATATAGACTGATTCTCACGCCGGAGGGTGGTCACAAGGAGGAACCCCCCCCTTCTCAGTGACGAGCTTACGGTGTCTGTTTTGCAGGTTCCCTAAAGTACAACTTACTCTGCTGGACCTAACCTTCGTGGGAAACATTATCTAGCCCCCAGATTATCCATAATCTGCCCGGGGTCTCTTAGTGTTTCTTCATTGGCGCCATCCGTGGGACAGGCTAGAACTACATCTTTCTCCAGTTTTTCAAAACTTCCAAGATGACTAGAGAAATTCCGGTAACCACAACCCCAGCCACTGGGGTAAACACCGGCAACACAATATTTACAAACACTACCCCAGCCACCCAAGCTGGGGCAAGTGAAATACATTTTACGAACACTACCCCAGTCACTCATGTAGGGGCAAGTGGAGTAAATATTCCACTGGGATTTACTGATGCCCAGCTGGAAAAACGACCTCGAGCCCCTCGCCAAACACTTGATCAAGTGAAGGCATGGGCCGAGGCACGTCAAAGAGAATTTCAGGCTGAGTTGGACGAACGCTTGCGTTCAGTCCAACAAGCTGAGGAATTCGGTAGTACTCGTCAGCACCTCAACATGAGTAGTGAGTACGAGTACTCAGACGGCGAGGGGGAAGACTCCGACACCGATGCGAACCCTCGCCATAGGGCGAAAGGGAAGCGTAAGGAAACGGATCCCCAGCCAAAAAGGAATTTTGGGGAAGCATTCCAACCAGTCACAGAAAAAAGCGAGCGTGACTTCTCCAAGGCCTTTAGACCTACTGCTACAAACGCAGGAAGGTCAAAATTTGCAAGGGACATTGCAGAAGCAATCGCCCCGAGGAGTGCTAAACAAATGTCCAACATTGGCACATACGATGGTCTATCCGACCCAGATGACCATCTGAACAGGTTCATTGCGGGGGCAACCGTCAGTAACTGGACGGAACCCACGTGGTGCTACATGTTCCAGATGACTCTGGTAGGAGCAGCCAGAGCATGGTTCGACCGTTTACCGGTCCACCACATTTATGACTGGGCAGACTTCCAGAACAAGTTCAGTCAACAGTTTAGTCAACAGAGGAAGCACACTGAGGAGCAGTGGACGATCCTCAACTGTGTCAGAGAAGAGGATGAATCCTTACTGGACTTCATCACCCGCTTCAACTCCAAGAAGGTGAGTCTGGGCAACATCAGTGAAGACCTCGTTCGCGCCGCTTTCATTCAGGGCGCTGAATACCCAGAACTCATCCGCACTCTGACGGGTAAAGACGGCATGCCATCCACGTGGGATGCCATAATGACGGCAGCCAAGCGCTTTGCCGAAACAGAGAAACAGCTGGGAAGAGATCTCCCCCACAATACAAACCTCTACACGCAGAGGACAAGGGAGAACAATGTGAGAACTGCCCGGCTAAACAAAAAGAGGCGGCAAGGTATTTGGCAGTCAAGGATAAACTTTGACACCCCCTCAAGCTCTCACCCTCTGGTTGGCGGAAGGGACAAAACGCACCCTTCGAACCGGAAAAAACCGTTGGACGCCACTCACCAAGAGCGTCACGGAGATATTTGCCACGGAAAAACTGCCATGGCCAAAAGCCCCAGTGATCCGACAGAAACCCAATGCGGATCAAAGCAAGTCTTGTGACTTCCATGGGACAAAGGGCCATAGCACTGAGGAGTGCACATCCTTGAGGGACATCGTCGAGACATTCGTCAAGGATGGGAGGCTCGCACACCTCGTGGCATCTATCAAGAAGGGAGGAAGGAACGACAACAGGTACAGGGGTAACGGACGGAAGCCCGTCGACATTAGCATCAACATGGTCCATGGTAAGGTCAGAGGAAGAAAGAGACCAATGACCGAACCATGCGCATGGAAGGAAGCAGAAGTGCGCTTCCCGCGAGTGCCGGGAGGCCCAAACAAAGAAGGCCCCATTGTCATTAAAAGCCAGCTGGGGCACTACATCACCTCCCGCACCCTCGTTGACAATGGCGCATCGTCGACAGTGATGTACAGGCAGTTCTTCGACAAGCTCGATGATGAAGACAAGGAACGCCTGGAGACGGTCTATGCTTCAATGGAAGGGTTTGACGGCAGCATGAACACTCCCTTGGGCATCCTATCTTTCCCCGTCACTCTCACCGATGGGAATTATTCACGCACGGAGGATGTGGATTTTGTTGTGATGAAAAAACCACATCATACGTATGACATCCTATTCGGGAGAGACGGGATGGCAAGATTCAACGCTGTGGTATCCTCAGTCCACGGCATGATGGGATGGCCAACAACTGAAGGCGTAGCGATGATCACGGGCATTCCCCAGGTATGCATCGCATCTGTCTCCTCTAAACCCAAACCGAAGATGGCCAAACAAACCATCACTGAGCCTGAACAGTGGGCATTCAACGGGAAATATCCCGATCAGGCCGTTACCATTGGCCCGACAATTGTTGATCCAACACGCACCTTACTCAAGCGCTTACTGCAGCGAAACGCAGACATCTTCGCGTGGACACCAGCCGACATGACTGGTGTACCCCGGGGAAAGGCAGAGCATAAGCTCAAATGCGATCCGGCCGTAACGCCGATCGTACAAAAGCGCAGAGTAATGGGGCCCGAGCAAACCAACGCGTGCAGAACCCAAGTCAAGGAACTCCTTGATGCGGGCATCGTGCGCGTTAGCAAATATCAAACATGGGTTGCAAATCCCGTAATGGTACCGAAGAATAACAAACAATGGCGCATGTGCATAGATTTCAAAGATTTGAATAAAGCATGCCCCAAAGATTGTTATCCGTTGCCAGAAATTGATCTCAAGGTGGATTCGGTGGCACCATTTCGCCTTAAATGCTTCTTGGATGCGTATAAGGGGTACCATCAAATCCACATGGCTGTGGATGACCAGGACAAAACCGCCTTTCGGACGCCCGATGGCACATTTTGTTATAAAATGATGCCGTTCGGACTTAAGAACGCGGGGTCCACGTACCAACGACTAATGGACAAAGAGTTTCACGCCCAAATTGGGAGAAACTTGGAAGTCTATATGGATGATTTGGTCATCAAAAGCCCCGAGCCAGAGACGATGTTGAAAGACATTGAGGAAACTTTCAACACGCTCAGAAAGATAAACATGAAGCTCAACCCGAGCAAGTGTTCATTTGGGGTGGAAGAAGGGAAGTTCTTAGGGGTCATTATTACTAAAGATGGCTTCAGAGCGAACCCTGAAAAGGTCGAAGCCATTGTCAAAATGGAATCACCTACCACCATAAAACAGGCTCAAACACTTAATGGACGACTAGTCGCGCTTAACCGCTTTTTGGCAAACCATGCGGATAGGTCGTTCCCTTTTGTGTCAACACTAAGAAATTGTTTAAAGAAAACGCACTTCCGCTGGACACCAGAAGCGGAAGCAGCTTTCCAGGAGATTCGATCACGCCTGATCGAACTCCCAACACTCACAGCACCACAAGCGGGAGAGGAGTTAATCCTATACCTCTCCGCAACAGATAGAGCAACCGGGGCAGTCCTGCTTGTAGAACGAAAAGGCATCCAGATGCCAATCTATTATGTTAGCCGCGTGCTGGCAGACGCGGAAACCCGGTACTCTACCCTGGAAAAACTGGTCTTGGCACTTATACACGCTTCACGCAGGTTGAGACGATATTTCCAGGGTCACCCAATCACTATTCTCACCAACTTCAAACTCTCAAATGTTCTAGGCAAACCCGAGTTATCGGGACGCCTAGCCAAATGGGCAATTGAATTGGGAGAATATGCGATTCAATACAAGCCGAGACCAGCCATTAAAGGCCAGGTCCTGGCTGATTTTATTGCTGAAGTCCCCGCTGCGCGGGAGAAAGAGTGCCAGGAGGAGGTTCAACCCTCCCCAGCACACGAAATCGATGAGGTCTGGCGACTCTATACTGATGGAGCAGCTAGTAACGAGGGTTCAGGCGCAGGGTTAAAATTAACAAACCCAGCAGGCCAGGAATATACTTATGCTATTCGGCTGGATTTCCCAAGTACGAATAACGAAGCTGAATATGAAGCATTCCTGGCCGGATTGAGGATTGCGCGTAAAATGGGTGTAAAAAATTTGGAAGCCCATGTAGATTCCATGCTAGTGGCAAACCAAATAAACGGGACGTACACGGCTGTAAATGACACAATGGCCCTGTACCTTGCCCAGGCCAAAGCCATCATGCGCGATTTTAATGATTGTAAAGTGATACATGTCAAGCGCAGCGAAAACAAATCTGCGGATGCGTTAAGCAAGCTTGCATCACTGGCCTTCACCCACTTGGGTAAGGATATCCGCGTGGAACTCCTCGAAACACCATCAGTCCCGCACAAGGAAATTTGTGTCATCCAAACCGGTACAGAAACATGGATGACCCCAATAATAAAATACCTTGAAGCAGGAACGTTACCAGAGTCGAAGTCACAGGCAAGAAAACTACGCTGTAAAGCACTGAATTATCAGCTGGTCAATGACACCCTTTACAGACGTAACTTTCTTGGCCCATTGTTAAGATGCGTGGACAACCAGGATGCTGACTACCTCCTAAGGGAGGTTCACGAAGGCATCTGTGGAGTACACGCAGGCCCCCGCGCTGTGGTAGCCAAACTAAACAACGCGGGATACTTCTGGCCGGGTATGCATATGGACGCGTTGGCATACATCAGAAAATGCAGATCTTGTCAGCTTTACGCACCCAACACGCATCGCCCGAAAAATGAACTTGTTCCTGTCACTTCCTCATGGCCATTTCAGAAGTGGGCCATTGACGTGACAGGCCCATTTCCAACAGCAGCTGGGAATGTTCAGTTCCTAGTGGTGGCCATTGACTACTTCACCAAATGGATAGAAGCGAAACCTTTAGCCCAAACAACCGCAAAGCATATCAAAAAATTTATTTGGGAATTTATTATTTGCCGTTTTGGACTTCCACAGAATTTGGTAAGCGACAATGGCACCAACTTTGCTGACAAGAAGTTACAGCAGTGGCTGAAAGAACTTCAAATCACCCACACCTTTACCTCAGTGGCACACCCGCAAGGTAACGGTGAGGTAGAAAGAGCAAACAAGAGCATCGTCGAAGGCATCAAGAAAAGACTCTTGGAACACAGATCCGGCTGGGTGGACGAGCTTCCGCACGTCCTTTGGGCAAACAGAACGCTGAAGAAGACCAGTACGGGAGAAACCCCGTTCAGTCTCACTTATGGCACTGAAGCCATGATCCCAGTCGAAATCGGTTTACCCTCACCAAGGGTCTTAATCCAACCAGAAGACAATGATGCGGAAAGACGGTTAGACCTCATGCTAACCGAAGAGCGCAGAGACTTAGCCGCCGTGCGTGAAGAAAACTACAAACGACAAATGCAAAAGTACTACAACACGCGGGTAAAACTCTGCAACTTCAAGGAAGGAGACTACATACTGCGTAACAACGAGGCTTCGAACCAACAACGCCCAGGAAAGTTGGCCCCGATTTGGGAAGGGCCATACATCATCAAAGAAGTTCTGGGAAAGGGCGCGTACCGGCTCGAAAGGCTCGATGGCACTCCCATCCCTAGAACATGGAATGGAGCTCAATTACGCAAATGTTATATGTAGATCAATTCCAACTTGTAAAGAAAAGGCCTAGAGCCACTTCTAATGGAAATGATTCTCCTTTCACGATGTATTGATAGCTTGTAACCTATGAACTTCCCTTACGGGAAGAAGTAGTTGCGTGTGGAAGGCGGCAATACCCGCATAAACACAACGCCAAAATGTTAAAAAAGTTCCTAAGGAAAACCTACACGCAGGTCAGATGTAGGTAAAGTTTAGCCATCCTTGGAAGTGCAAGTGACGGTCTTACCCGCACAATCACGAACAAGGAAGCCAAACTTACCGTCTACCACGTTATAAGGTTAACTTATGAACACTTAAAGAAAGGACAAGAAAAACCTACACGCAGGTCAGATATAGGTCTAAAGTTAAAGCCATCCTACCAAGTGCAAGTGACGGTTTTACCCGCACAATCACGAAGGAGGAGGCGAAACTTTAACCCATTATCAACCACGTTCAAAGGTTCTTATTCTAAGCACTTGGGAAATTGCTAATTTAAACTAAGTATGCAAGTCATAAGTTTATAAAGCAAAGAACCCAAGGAAATAACAATCTTATACGCAAAGAGATTAATATTTCACAATCAATTACAAGAAGGGCTGGGTAACTACCCGCCTAAAAGAAATCTATACAAAGCTAAGTCTATCCTAGCAGCGGGAAGGGATCTTCAGGATCAGGCTTCAGGGCCACCTCCGCTTGGGCCAGCACCATCAGAGCGCGGCTGCCCAAGGAAAGCCTTAAGGATGTTTAGCCCATCATCAGCAGCAGCGACTTCATTCACCTTCTCCACCACTGGATGCGGGAAGGCAGCATACTGATTCACAGCTTGGTCATAAGCAGCTTCAGTATTAACGTTGAATAAAGGGAAGTTGGAGGGCGGAAAGCCTCTCTCAGCAAACCCTAGACCAAGCAGGAAGCCAGTCTTCTGCCCATCCTCATGAGAAGCGTTGAGGGCTGCGCTCATTGCATCGTCGTAAGAGGTCTCTGAGAGGACCTGACGCACAACCTACAAAAGAAAGCGTAAAGAATACTTAGAACATTTTCTAATTACGAGCAGAAAGCGTAAAGAAAAAGAGGATACCTGAGGCAACGCTTCTCGAAGCAACCATTGGAGGGTAGCTTGACTTTCTTTACAAGCACGTTCGGCTCCGCTTTTATCAAGGTTGGCAAGTTGAACTTCCTTGGCGGCAGCTTCTTCGACGCTTTTGAGTTTCCTTTCAGTACGGTCAAGCACCCCCCTCTGGTCAAGGATCTCCTGCAGCTTCTTGGCATCTTCCATTGCCAAGGCGTCATGAGCATGCTGAAGAGCCTTTAATTTGCATTTAAGCTGCTCATTCTCTTCGCGAAGTGGCTCAGCAACAGCTTCAGCCTTGGCAGCCCTCTCAGTTGAGTTTCGCGCAGTCTCCTTGGCCAGCCGAAGCTGTTCATTCACAGCTTGGGCAGCCTTGGAGCGGGCCTCGAGTCGCGCCTGGACTTCAACCTCAAGGGCCTTGAATGCCTTCTCCTTCTCGGCTGCGGCAGCGGCCAACTGCCGGTTCTCCTCCCGAAGAGCCCGCGCTTCAGATATATCTTTGGCGCGAGCTGCTTTTAACTTGTCGTTTTCACGACAAAGCAGCTCGACGCGGGGCTGCGTTCGGGCCTGGAGAACCCGAAGCTCATTGGTTAGCCTACCCTCTTGGTAGCTAGCCATGGCTTCCCCCAACGCACCATGAGGAGCAGCGTGGCGAGCCCAGTCCACGCACTCCACAGGGGTGCGAAGGGTTGTTCCTCGGCGTATGTTCCATCTTGGAACATACACTTCATTGGAATCCGACACTGCAAAAGAAACAAAGGCAGTTAGGAAAAGATGATAAAAATATGTAAAGGAAAAAGAACCCTACGTACCTGTAGGGTCAATAACAGGCCGATAGCCGCCAAACCCATCACCTGAACCTAAAGGAAATCCATCCAACAGGTCAGGCAGACGGGAAGGTGGCATAGATCGGCGGGAAGCCTGGCGCATACCTGAAGGTCCGGCCGTCGGTGCCGGTGGCGCAGGTATAGTGGCAGCCGCTGTGGTAGCCATGGTTGGCGCCACCTCCTCAGCAACAGTAACCGCCGGCTCTGTGAAAGATGCTGTAAAAATTGCACTCACGGCCGGCGGAGACACCTTCTCAGCTGGAACAGCCTCAGGAAGGCTAGAACCAGCGGAAGCAGGCGTAGACGCCTGGGTCGATGCCTCGGGAAGGCTGACCGAGCCTACCGTCATTGGCGGGGGAATACTTGCTCCAACTCCACCCTGGAATGCGTCAACATCCACACCTACATAAGCAAAAGTGTTAGAAAAATTTATTTTAAACAACAAATCTAGACAAGAATTATGGGGGCACTTACGGGGTTTCTTGAGCTTGAACGCACGGACGAGCGGGGGCGAACCCGATGGAGCCGGCCTCTTGACACCGGTAACCGTCGTTGCCGCTGCCTCCTCGGAGGTGACACCTGCAGCCTCCGGAGCGGTGGTCTCTTCACCACCGGGCTTCCCCGCCACCTCTGCATTATCTGACTCCGAGTCAGATAGGACTACCGGGTCGGCCGTAGAGGCCACCTTCTCCTTGCCCTTCGCGACGGCAGCCTTTCTCTTCCGCACCAGTGGAGGACCTTCTGCGGATTCCTCAGAAGAAGAAATGTCATGAACTCCAGCAGCAGGCACAGCTTTGAGAGGTTCAGGGTAGAAGATAGGCTTACCTGGCCGTCGGTGGCTCAAGATCTCTTGGCCTGGCGGGTAAACCTCCACGAACCGACCCGCAGTCTGCTCGAGGATGGGCAACTCGTTCTCGTCCAGAGCACGAGTACCCATCCGCGCAGGACCATCTTCCTCCCGCGGATTCAGGAGCGACTGAAGATCGTTACCCTCTGAAATCAACAAGAAAGTTAGAAAAAATCGTAGTCAGCAAAAAAGAAACAAGACATACCATAAGGGGTAGAGTTCGAACCATATTCAAGGACGATCGGAACCTTATCCGCATTCGCCGCCTTCCACACCCGGCTCATCCCCAGCATCACCATCGCCGACTCCGGAAAACGGAAAACCGGGGACTGGACCCGGGATATCTTCGAAAACCATTCCGCCTCCTCGTAGTTAAGGGCGGGAAGGTTCGGAAGCGCCTGGCCATTCTTAAACTTCATGGCGATGGGGACGGCGCGAGCGGATATGAAGAAGAACTCTCTTCTCCATGAGCGAAGACTCCGCTCGGTGGTACAAATCTTTAAACCCTTTATACGGGTTGTAAGAGTGTACCACCCCTGGATGCACCTCCAAGTGTAGAAGGTCATCAGACGGTCAACAAAGGGCTCAAGGCCCAGTATCCGGCACACCCACTCAAAGTGCCGGACCTTGGCAATGGCCATGGGGTGCACCTCTGTCAGGTGCACACCGTGCCTCTCCAGGACACGGTACACAAACTTTGTCAACGGAAACCTAAGGTTTCCGTAGACAAAGAATGCAGCATAAACCCCGATCTTGCCACTAGGGGCATCGTACACAGTATGGTGGGGTTCAGGAAACTCAGGCTCGAGAGACTCGAGCATGAACTTCCTGACGATATACTGGTACAGATCGACAGGAAGAGAACACTGGCACTCGCCAGCAGTCTTCTGATCATCAGTATCATGAGAAGACATGGTGGAAAGAAGAAAGTGATTTCGGGAAAATGCTTGCCTGAAAAGGGGAGTATTTGCCGGAAATCACTAAGAAGAAGAAGAAAGGTGAAGGTGTGAATTACAGATAACTCTCTCCCCCTTTATATAGTAATCGCAATTAATGCGGTGAATTTAATGCGGAGGAGAGAGAAATCAAAGGTGCAATGAAACTATGACACGTGGCAAAAAGCAGGCTGGCAACAGCTGTTGAAAGGACGTGTGCCAGTAAAATCACGCCCACGCGCCTGAAAAAACGACTGGAATGACCATGTTCTGTCACGTCACCATAAATTCCTGCACGTCCTGACACAGTCAGAAGAAACTGTCGCACGACGTTTCAGAGGTTTGGACTGTTCTTATCTTTTCACCAACTCTTCGAATTTCAAAATTCAAAATTCGAAAATATTAAAAAGTAAGCGGGAAAATATCCCTTACCCCTTGGCAAACAAGTAACCGTAAGACGGCTGCGGGTACAGTGTTAAGGCAAAACCCTTCACATACCTAGCACCCGCAGGGAATTGAAGCCAAGAAAACCTTGGTAAACAAGTAACCGTAAGACGGCTGCGGGTACAGTGTTAAGGCAGAACCCTTCACATACCTAGCACCCGCAGGGAATTGAAGCCAAGTACCCCGGCAACCAAGTAACTATAAGACGGGTGCGGGTACAGTGTAAAGGCAAAACCCTTCACATACCTAGCACCCGCAGGGAATTGACGCCAGGAATACCTTGGAAGTAAAGTAACCGTAAGACGAGCGCAGGTACAGTGTTAAGGCAAAACCCTTCACATACCTAGCGCTCCGCTGGGAATTGAAACCAAGAAGGATCTTCTGGGCAATGCTTGCGGAAACGGAAGTAACATCCCCGCATAGCGGGAACGTCGAGAACTACGTTGTTTGAAGCTCCAAGATGGAATTGGTGGTCTTAACATAATTGATCACTATGTTCAAAACTACCAAAACCTCATGGAAAATACATACAACTGGGACTCAACGCTCCTGACTTGCGAGGAGGTTACAGACCTACCCGCATCATACCCAGAGACCAAGCAGGAAACTCGGGCATTTCTGCAAGTGACAAGGACTTCCCATGGAAAACCTTACAAAACCCTTTTCAAAACCCTTTGCTTAAGTCCAAAAGTTCACCTCACTTTATTAAACACGCATGAGAAGAACATTGGACTGGGGGGACTTGAAGAGGTAGGTCCCAGCAGAGACCAGTTGGTCCCGCAAGACTCACCTTGAACAGGGTTGTCTGCGCAAAGGCCATCTGCTCCCGCAGGACCCACCATGCTCATAGAATCTTACGCGCAGTACGCAAGCTGTACACGCAGGGAAAGCCTCCCAATGGTGAAGTACCCCGCCTGTTCCCGCAGTTGCGGATACAAGCCATCAGGGAAGGCTACCCGCAGACAGCAAGGCTACACGTACAAGATTAGCTACTTCAGCAGTCACGTGAAGGCATGAGCAAGGCAGGAACAATCCCGCCCAAATGAGCCAGTCTGATTCTGAAAGATCTCTTGTACCATACCTACCAAGGTATGGATAGGACAGACGATCTGACCAGAACAGCCCATGAGCCAATCACAGGGTGACAGCTCACCGACAACAGTGCGAGGAGGAGCACCCTCTAGTACTGTTTGTCACTATTAGCCGCTGCCTACTCACCAACTCTCACTGTGGAGCAGGCGCAGCCTACAGTTGGTGGAATAGTATTACTGTTGGCCGTAACCTATTCACCAACCAGCATGGCCTGCGTACAATCCACAGTCAGTAGGACGTGCATGGTCTACAGTTGGTGGAATAGTGCAGCCGACTTTATTACTGTTGGCTGTAACCTACCCACCAACCAGTATGGCCTGTGCGTAATCCACTGTTGGTTGAACAGGAATACTATTCAGCCGGCTGTACCTTCTAGAAAACCTACCTTCGGCTATAAATACTCCAATATCTTGGAATGGTAAGATCATCTACTATCTCGTATAACTTACTTGATAATTGCTCTAATAGTATTCATATACTTTTATATTCAAAGAGCAATATAGACTGATTCTCACGCCGGAGGGTGGTCACAAGGAGGAACCCCCCCCTTCTCAGTGACGAGCTTACGGTGTCTGTTTTGCAGGTTCCCTAAAGTACAACTTACTCTGCTGGACCTAACCTTCGTGGGAAACATTATCTAGCCCCCAGATTATCCATAATCTGCCCGGGGTCTCTTAGTGTTTCTTCATCAGGGTTTAGTGTTGTTATTTTTAGTTTTAGGGTTTAGGACTTTAGGTGAAACTTTCATTCCAGAATCTGAAATACAAGAAAATTTTAGTCTGTTTAATTTCTCCAACCTGGCCAGACCCGATGCGTCGAACTGGCCCTGAAAGTTTTATGTCTGGTTTTATGAAATCGGAGCATCTAAAAATAGTGACATCACGGGAAAAAATTCTTGGATATGCCACCGATGACAAGGGACAAAAGTTGTAGATTTTTATTAAATCATTTGAAATTTAAACATAGGTTTTGATTTTTGAAGAAATTCCTAAACCTAGCTATTCAGTTCGTGTCGTTGTTATAAATAAACCCATTTTACTAGTAGCAGCTATGTCAAGCGTCAAGACTCGTTTTCATATTATATTTCATGATCTTTTAGGTTTGTTAATATATATGAGCTACTCTTTTTCACTATGTAGCGTATAAGAATGTAGAGAAAGATGCCTACTTTTTCAATATATATGAGCTATATATGAGCTAATATATATGAGCTACTCTTTTTCAATAAAGGGATCAGACTCTCCAATGGCGTAAAGAACGCCAACATCTCCCTGTTGATATTTGTCATTGGTATGAACAAAATGTATTTCCGCATCGTACCTATAAAAACATTCACAATAAATCACTTATGAACAAATTGTACGCCATCCCGTAATAAGACCAAGTGTCATGGGAGGGGGTTATTTGTTAAGTGCACGGGTTGCTTTTTTTTTTGTATTCCTTGCTTGTTATTTGTTAAGTTTATACTCGTGTTCTTGGCATAGTTATCAAAAGTGCTCAAGGCGTGCACCTAGGCGCTGTTTTTGGGCGAGTTGTTGATTTCCTGCTTCTTAAGGGTCAAGGCCCATTTATAGGAGTAGTTCTCGTTTTTTTTTAATTCTTTTATTTGTTTTGATTTCTTTTGACTTATCACTAAATGATTGATACGATTTACCTAATATGTCATTCCGAACATTTGTAAATTTTAGTATCTGAAAATTTGGAAATTGATATGATGTTGAGTGCTAACAGTTACAACTAATGAACTAAATATTGATCATCAAGGTGAGGTAACTTTAATTATGAGCAAATTATATGGATGCGAAATGCGATGATACCTTGTTTGATGAGTTGATTTGGTTGTGAGCAACTTCCAAACAACGTTGGATTCAAGGGCGAAGCTTCATTGAGGCCCGGGGTGGCCCCGGCCCCCCCTGTTTTTTTGCGCAGTAGTGTAAATTTACCTGTTTTCGGCCGAAAATTTTTATACGCGGTGTAAGTTTAGCCTTTTTCGGCCGGAAATTGAGCCCGCCCCTCCTCGTTTGTGAAATTTTGTGTACATTTTGAGCTCGCCCCCCTGGTGCCTCAGTCAAAGCTTCGCCACTGGTTGGATTGCATGTTCCTCACAATGTTTTAGGTCTTTAACTCTTTATAATAATATGATTTTGATGAGTTGCTTTGGTTCTGTTTGCTAATTTGATGGAATTAGAGAAGAAATTGATCTAGAGTTTTTTTGTAGATTGAGACTACTTAAGAGACCATTTGTACTTTTAGTTCTGGTGTCTGGTTTGTATATTCATATAGTGTTGTAGGTCTTCTGAAAAACAAATATGTTTCACAGATTTTATAAAAACTATTGTAAACTTAATTTTGGTATTTTGGTGGTTTATGAACTTAAAATCTAATTGTTAGGGAATAGTTTTATTTTCTGTACTAGCTTTCTACTATATTAGAAAAATATTAAACCATATTACAATGTTTTATAAATGTTTACACTTCTAAAAATTCAAAACCAGTTTACAAAATTCTGTTGGACTTTTTGTTTCTTTTTTCTTTCAAAATACTTTTCTAGTTTTCGAATTTGACAACAGTTTCGCAATGGATGATCTTTTGAGAGCATTTAAAGCAGCAAAGGATATCAAAGATGACATTCCATCTCAGATAGAAGAGGTAAACTAAAAGTGACAAATCAGTCTCTTTAAACTTTATTACCATCATGCTACTTGTTAATTCCCAATCAAACTCACACTTTGCTTTTTTGTCCAAATAATATGTAGGGTCTTTATTTGGGTTCTGTTGAAGCTGCAAATAACAAGACACTTTTGAAAAGTTTGAACATTACTCACATTTTAACTGTTGCCTCTTCGATTCCACCTCCATTCCCAAATGATTTCAGTTACAAAACTCTTGATGGTCAGATGCTTCTTTTATTCATCGATGATACTGTTCTTTGTTTATTATAATTCTCACCCATAAAACTTTATTTGATTTAGTACACGACAGAGGAGACGTAAACATTGCACAATTCTTTGATGACTGTTTTAGTTACATTACTGAAGCTAAAAGAACGGGCAGCGTGTTGGTTCATTGCTTTGCAGGAAGATCTAGAAGGTGATTTAGTTTTTATGAAATGTTTTTTTTTCTTTTGAAATGACAGTTGTAGACCTTCATTTTAATAACTTCATGTCATAAATTGAGAAAAAGAAAAAAAACTTAATTAGTTGTCTTTCCTATAACTTTGAATACTAAACTTATTATAAACAAAAATGTACTCTCCCATCCAAAAGAAGCTACACTTTTCAGTTTGGTTTGTCCTCCTAATAACATTTTATTTTTGTCAATCCTAAAATACTTGTTTACTTGTTAGTCATAGTCACTTGTAAACTTTGATTGTACTGGTCTAATAGAGATAGACATGTTACTAATTTTATTTTCAAAATTAAATATACATTGATGGTCCAATGTGCAATTGTTTGACTTTGGTAGGTTAAAATGTCGTCTGATGGGCGAATTCATGTTTATTCATCATGGTTTGCTAATTTGATTTTTGGCATCAAAAGTAGGCCGATGAAAAGAGAACACACGAGTACCGCATATATTACCTTTTTTTTTGCTTTATTTTGCTAAAATTCTAAATGCTTGATAGAAGATTTTATGAGCATTGAATTAAAACGATGTTTAACGTATTAGCTATTTGATCTAGTGTGAGTGTTGTTGTGGCCTATTTGACGAAGAGGCATGGCATGAGTTCGTCTAAAGCCCTGAAGCTTGTGAAAAGTAAACGAAGCGTGGCTGCTCCCAACGCTGGTTTCATATTGCAGCTGCAAAATTACGAGAAATCTGTTCCAAGTATGTTGTAGTTTTATATAAAAAACGGCTCGTGATTAAGTATCCTCTTGAACCTAAATTGCTTCCTCCACTGATTTTTCTTCTCTCCTCTGGCAAAGTAGCCATGGGAACGCGTACAGGTTCTTGGTGGCAAACTGCCTTTGGATCTTGGCTCAGTTGATCTGCATGAAGATGACAATGAGTTTAAAAACTGATTTGGTTGAAGACGACAATGTGTTCAAAGAATTAACGGGAAGGTATTTGTAGTTGAATTTTTAGTTGGCTTATTAACTTATGAGCTGTTTACTTGAATTTTTAGTTAGCTTATTAACTTCGGATGTTGGCAGATTACATTGCGTTTTATGGTATAGCTGTTAATAAAAAACTATCTTACATTACTAAGTATCAATTCTTCTTTTTTGCACTGATTGATATATAAATTGTTAATTAAACATTTTATGTCAATCTGCAGTTGATGTTAATCATGGATTGTAATGTGTTTTTAACAATACATAATTTTGATAATTGTGTATTTTCAAATTATTAATTATGGGGTAGCGGGGCGACTTGTTGCCCATTTGTCTTGTGTTTCGACGAAATCACTACTTTTCAGTTTTATAATATATGGAAATAATATAATATACGTATTAAAAAAAATTAACTATGCCAATTTCTTCTTCTTCACACCTTTTTTGGACTTAAGCTCTAAAGTTTGGATTCATACCGCTCATCTGGTTTTTGATGCACCAGTTATGCCCATTTTGCAAGGTCAAGATTTATATCCTTGTATTTACATTTGTATAAAGTGTTTAAGATGAGGATGCATCATTCATAGTTGGTGCTATCATCAGTTACTTAATAGACAACAATGTTTTTTTGTTAAGCTGTTTATTTTTTATTTTTATATGCTACTGTTTAATGAAAAAGACTTTCTGTGGAATCGAACAACGCCTTCATCTGAGCCTCATATTGAGACCTATAAAAACAACGATTGAGGAAGAGTTTATTCAACTAAAATAACCCAAATCCCATTTTCACTTTATACATTCAAAAAGGAATCATCATCAATTAAAATTTTGAAGAAAATAGTTTGCCCGCCAGGTGTTCGACAAAATGCCTCAATGAAATAATCTTTGTTTTTGGTGTTTTGAGGAGGGGAGGGCAACGGGTGGTTGCTCTCCTCTTTCCTCTTTGGTTCGGGTGTTCATTCCTCAAACTCAACTCGAGTTTTGTTTTATTATTATTTTTCTTGGTGTGGTACGTGGCTACCGGGGTGTTTTGTGGGTCGGGGGTGGTATGACCGGGGCTATTGAGGAGGTTGTTTGGCCATGTCCGTTTAGAGGCTTCCACTGTTGCCCGGATGGATTACCGGGGTCCAAGGGGGTTCGATTGGCCGCACATATTAAGCGGCTACATTTGTCATCAGATGACAAGAAAGAGACCTTACGGGAGGCGATCTCGACAAATTTGGATTTGTTTATTTCGGTTGGTGAGGCTTTAAAGGTCTCGCGTAGGTGGATGTGTGGAGCGTGTATGGAGTCACATGCTCTCCGTCGGGGGTGCCATCATGATGACGGGTCGGTCTGGTACAAGTGTGTCACGGGAGATGTGGAGGAATATATAGTGGGGATTGCGAAGCCACATGTTGGGAGGGAAGTTGTCGCGGTGGGAAGGGTGGAGGTGGATGTAGCTCTCCTTGAGCGTGTCTTCACTCTTCCTATTACGACTGTTAAAAACATTCATCATAGTTGTCGTATGGCTTTTTCCCAAGCCTTAGTGGGTGCTCTGGGTAAGGTGGCGGCTATGCCAGCGTCTGTTGAGGCGTGGGTGAAACTGTTGTTGTTACCACGTTGCACCTTACGAGTTTTCAGACCTTCTAATCGTCAGCAACGCAGGTCTGGCAATAGAAAGTCTGAGCAATGCCGAATTATTCAACGGTCGCTATCCGCTTGGGGTGACCGTGACGGTTTCTCTGAGCTCCTTATATCGCTTTTTAACCAACCCCTAGGAGATGCCCCGGGTGGTGATGCGTTTGTACCCGAGTCTGACAAAGCCGGGTTTGGCGCCAATGTTAAACAATGTTTGGGAAAAGTTGCGGACGGGCATTTCACTGCTGCGGTCAAGGTATTATGCTCTTCAGGGGTTGCACCTTTCGGTAAGGATACTTTGAACGCTTTGTTGTCTAAGCATCCCATCATGGCACCTCCGATTATGCCTGCTTCCTTGCTTTATGAGTCTCCCCTTGTCGTGGACGTTGATAGTGTGCTTGGGTGCATTAAGTCTTTCCCTAAAGGGACTTCGTGTGGGTGGGACGGTTTGTGAGCCCAACACATTTTAGATGCGTTGTGCGGAGAGGGGTCTCCGATTGCGGATGGTTTGCTCAAGGCTATCTCTGCGGTGGTTAATTTATTTTTGGGGGGAAGGTGTCCTAAGGTGTTGGCAGAGTTTGTTACGTCTGCCCCACTTACGCCGTTGCTTAAACCGGACAATGGGATTAGACCTATTGCCGTTAGGGCCATTTGGAGGCGGTTGGTCTCTAAGGTGGCTATGAGGGGTGTCGGGAAGGAGATGGCTAAATACCTTGGTGACTTTCAATTTGGGGTGGGAGTCCCCAGTGGGGCAGAGGCCGTGCTTCATAGCGCGAACAGGTTTCTAAATCAGTTTCATTCGGATGGGTCATTGGCTATGCTTACTGTTGATTTCTCCAATGCCTTCAACTTAGTAGATAGGATGACCCTTCTACATGAGGTCCGGATTCGATGTCCTTCCATTTCTCTTTGGGTGGATTTTTTATATGGGCAGTCGGCTAGGTTATATGTGGGTGATACTTTCATTATCCACCACTGGGGTTCAACAGGGGGACCCTCTTGGGCCTCTGCTTTTTGCCTTAGCTTTGCACCCACTTGTTCACCAAATCAGAGATCGGTGCAAGCTTCTCTTTCATGCTTGGTACTTGGATGATGGCACGATTATCGGGGATACTAGAGAGGTAGCCAAAGCATTAGATATTATCAGGTCTGAGGGGCCTCGTTTGGGTCTTGAATTAAACGTTAAGAAAACAGAGTTATTTTGGCCAACATGCAATGGGGTGAAGGCACATGAGGGGTTGTTCCCTTGCGGGATTGGAAGGCCGGTGCTTGGCATAAAACTCCTTGGTGGTGCTGTAAGCCAGGATGCGGGGTTTATCAGCAGTTTGGCTATGAAAAGGGCATCTAGCGCTGTGGAACTGATGAGCTGTCTCCCAAGACTTCGGGATCCTCAATGCGAGCTTCTTTTGCTTCGCTCATGTATGGGAGTCGCCAAGCTTTTGTTCGGTTTGAGAACGTGCCAACCTATGTATGTGGGGGAAGCTGTTTCTATATTTGACAATGGTCTTCGAAGGGCGATTGAGGACATCGTGGTTTGTGGAGTTCCGTTCTTTGGGGATCTCCAATGGAGGTTGGCATCACTTCCGACCCGTTAAGGGGGGTTGGGTCTCTGTTCGGCCGAGGATGTATCTACATATGCTTTTGTGGCTTCGAGAGCACAGTCGTGGTGTTTGCAAGACCATATTCTTCGGGGTTGTGATATTTATGGGTTGGACTCTGATTATGGGTGTGCGATGGATCGTTTATGTACTTCACTTCCAGATTTTGATCTTAGCGGGTTCTCTAATAAGGAAACCGCCCCCCCTAAAGCCCAATATGTTGTGGCGAGTGCCTTATTTAGTGGAATCGTCAAGAGTTTAGAAGTGAAGTTTGATCTATCCCCTCGCCAAAAGGCGGTGTTTGCATGCCTTCGGGCTCCTCGGGCTCAGGATTTTCTAACGGCCATCCCCATTGAAGGATTAGGCCAACGTATGTCGGGTTTGGAGTATCGGGCTATCCTTAAGTACCGGTTAATGATCCCTATGTTCCCGACGGATGAACCTTGCCCAATTTGTCGCAAGGTCTGTTTGGATTCTTTTGGTGACCATGCGGTGCATTGCAAAGAATTGCCTGGCTTTAAATACAGACATGATCTGGTTAGGGATGTTCTGTGTGATGTTCTTAAACGGGCAGGGATTTCTGCTAAAAAGGAGGCCCCTGTTAACTTTCTCACGGATCCTCTTAAAGGGAGGTCTACTTTACGACCAGCTGATATTCTTGTGTTCGGGTGGGCAGGGGGGAAACACGCCTGTGTGGATCTTACAGGAGTGTCTCCTCTTGTTGGGCTCAGGGACCGTGGGTTTGTTGTGGGTCAGGCTGTGTTGAAGGCTGAATCGGGCAAAGTTGTTAAACACGAGAAAGCTTGTTTAGATAATCAACATGTCTTTCTACCATTTGCCTTTGATACATTTGGTTTTTTGGCTTCGGAGGCTGTGAAATTTTTGAGTAGGGTTCAGCGCGTCGTACACGGAACTTCTTCAGCTTCTAGGTCCCAAAGCTTCGTTTTTAGCAGGATTGGCTTTGCTATTCAAAAGGGGGTTGCGGCGCAGCTTGTTGCCCGTTTGCCTGCCACTTTATTGTAATCGTTTTATAGTAAATTATATAAAATAGCTGCAGTTATTATTAAAAAAAAAAAAGATCTTCTAGTTTGAACTTTGTGATTTGAGAAGCAAGGGCGGTTCAACCACTTTGGTAACTAAAATAATGTGTAAAACGGAGACATTGTTGTAATTTTTTATTTTTTATTTTGCTTTCATTCCAAATAAATCAAGACGTTGTCATTATTTTTTGCAAATGCATAAGTAATGCAATTCCTCATACCTTCCAAAGCTAAATCAGTTTAAGCGTCGCTCAAATTACACACATTAATCCAAATCCCAAATTAACATGTACAATTATTAATTTGTTTATGAAAATTGGAGGCTTTAGAAAGTGAAGGCCTAAAACACTAGCTTCATTTCGCTGTATCTAGAGACGGCCTGACAAGAAGTATGACTAATGTTTACATTATTCTTTTATTTTATTGCACTGTCATAATAGTTTATGAAACTAGACAATGATTTTTAATGTCCATTCATTATTAATTTCATATGTGTGACGCTTATGAAATAGATATACCATATTTATGCTACTAGCTTGAAACTTTAATAATAGTATAAACAATTATATAATAAAGTTTTATAAAATATTACGCGAATAACAAAATTGAATTAAGTACTATTATATAATATATCATAAGTTAATATATAAAATAACATAAATGAGTATGGCATTGCAAATTGATGTAGTCGTGCAGGAACTCTAGTAGTAGTATATAATATGAATGTGGATTGAGGTGTGTGAGGTTTTTACTTTTTACAGAATGAGAGGCGAATTCATCGTATTAAGAAGACATATGTAGAAAGTCAATCTTTAAGTGTTAGCCCTCCTATAAATCCTAATCTAAAGTTTCTGCCTAATAAAGTTGTCGCAATATCTCAACTTGGATACTCTAAAGTACGGTGGTCGGAGGTGTGGCTAAAGGGTGGCGCCGGAGGTGCGGGTGGAGGGTGACGGGAAGAGGGTAGGAGATATGGGGGCTAGGGTTTGTGGAGATAAATGTCTGATGTTATTGTGAATATGTGAAAGAGTTTAGAAGATGTGAGAAGTGAGTGGTCCATGTCTGCGCCAAGAAGAGGGCGCAGAAACCTTTTTAAATGAATTGTCTTCAAGAAAACAAACAGTCTGCAAGCCTCAATATATGCTCGTGATCTGCGCGACGCAGACAATAGAGGACAGGAAGCTCTTTTGGGAAAAGAAAAACACCCCCTTAAGAGCTATTGGAAATTTAATGTATCAAGATAATATGGGTTATTTAGTTTATCTATTTGTTAGGATTAGAATTCTATTAGGTTTAGGATTGGGTCATTATAAATAGTGTTTTATGTAATTGTTTGTGGATGTGTTGAATAATAAATGATGTTTTCTTTTTGTTTCTTGGTAACATCATGTGTAGTCATAATGTCTCGCCTATGGACATTATGCGTCATGTGGCGTACATTTAGAGTTATGGCTTTTTGCGAAAAGAGGGTGTAGTCATAATGCCCTAACCCTGCGCATCATGCGCCAAGTGGCGCCCAATCACTTTTACATTTTTTTTAATCTTTAACTTTTTTTACTACTCGTCTCCATCGTCATCGCCGTCGTCGTTACAAACTCAATCGGTTTCATTAAAAGTAAAACTAAGCGTCAAGGCGGTGAGTCTATTCAACTCAATCGGTTTCATTGCGGTACCGAAACTAAAACAAAACAGAAGCAAAATTGGCATTCGATCGGTCTCTGACACATTTGTTACGGTATCGAAACAAAAACAAAATTAACATTCGATCGGGTTTTCGTTAACCACCAAGACACCAACCCAACACCCGTCGTGAGGGTTTTCGTTAACCACCAAGACACCAACCCAACACCCGTCGTGAGGGTTTTCGTTAACCACCAAGACACCAACCCAACACCCATCCCAAAGGTTTTCGTTAACATCATCTTTCTTTCATTCAATTAATTCATCCCCAAACCAAATCTTTCTTTCGTTAACATCCTCCTCCTGGGAACACACACACCAACCAAAACTCTTCCATTTCTTTCCAATGGCTTCTACCGCCGCAGCCGGCTCCTCCTCCGTCGCAAGCTCGAAGCCAAATCAGAAAACAAGGTCTCCTTCCACCGCCGCAGCCGGCGCCGAAGTTACTCACCACCGGTGTCAGCGGTAACCCCCCCCCCCCCAACGGATAGTTTTTTTATTTTTATTTTGAGGCATATCTCGTGCTATATACAAAACACTAAAAAAATGCCCCAAAACGCCGGGGAGGGGGGGGGGGGGGTGTGCCTCCTGCGTTATGCTCCAAAACGCCGGCGATAACGAGCCATTACGGATGGTCTAATCAAATTGGTTATGAGCCATTATCTTGGATTAATGTTCATAGCCAATATGAACCCAGCAACGAACTAGATATCCGTGTTGGAAATCGTTGAGTCCTACCTATCGTTATGGAAAGCCTCACGTTTTTGTCTATATAAATCCTTAACTCGAGTACTTGAAGCTTTGGAAAATTAAGGCAAAACTTTTATATGTGGCAGCTAAAAAGCAAGAAAAAATAATTTATTGGGTTAGATGGGTGAAGATCAAGGCTTCTAGAGTTAAACGGGGCCACGGTTTGAGATGCTTGACTAGGACAAATATTAGCCTACTTGCTAAATGGTTGCAGAGATACGAAGGCAGAACAGCTAAGTTTTTGAAGAAGAGTCTTTATAGGTACTCACATCCAAATTACGACCATGTCTATTCCTTGTACTAGAAAAAATAATTTATGCGTGTTAAGAGGATATGATACCGTGGGTGTTGAGCTAAGTTGGTCATGGTATAAAGTGTCACTCTAGCGGAAGAAATGAAACTTTATGATTCAGCCTTATAGCCAAATTGTAACTAATGAGAATAAATAAATATATATATATATATAAGTGGGTATGGCTTGGAGATTCTAATGCCATTTTCATTGTTAAATCTCTAATAATATTATCCACTAATCAGGGTAGGGTAGGGATCTAAGTAACTTTGATATGTCTTGGTGTAAGTGGGTGTAGTAAAAATTTTCTCATAGAGAGCTGAGATGGGTCATATTCCGAGGTTCACAACCAGGTCCGGTTTTGGTCAACAACCGGGTCGGGTCGGGTTTTGGGTAGATTCGAGTTTCAGTTTTGGCTGAATTTTATCAGTTTTCCGGATAAATATGGAACTTTTCCTGTTCATTTTGTATGAGGAACTGGAACAGATTTATACCCGGCGGTTCAAGTTGGGTCGGGTCCGGTTCCGGGTCTGATATGCCAGGTCAGGTCCAGAACCGGGTTTTTTGCACCTCTATCGTATTACAATGATTGATGTTCTTGCTCAAAGAAAAGTATTGATCAACTCAGGGTGGTGTCGATTGTGTAATAAATGTCTAGAATCAGCAGAGCATGTTTACTTGTTAGTTATTACCCGATGGTGTAATATCCGACCCATTTTCGCCTTCTCAATCCAAGATCTCTTAGATGTATTACATATACATAAATTGGTTATTAGACGTGCAAATTGGTTATGTCTTGACGCCTGAGTATAACTAAAACCCATAATATACACAACTATCTGCCAGTGTTCCCACCTTTGGAAAAAAAAGGCACAAAACAAGAAAACCGATTTCATCTGTATTCACAAAAGTTTCCATAAGCATGTTAGTTCAACCCCTCGGGGTGTTCCTTTTTCCAACGAGCAGCCCAGCACCATCTACTCATCATCGCTCCACCCAAAGTCATCACGCATAGAGTCTTGAAGGTTATAATTAAACCTCTGTATGAAAAATGCCACTATTAGACCACAAATAGTTTAAAGAGATATTAATGAAATGAAAAAATCCTAAACAAACCTTGTTGGTATCAGATAATACAGCATATGCCTCCCCGATTATCTTAAAAAGCATGTTTGCGTCCTTATGGATGCTTGTGAAAATCTCTTTCCAAACATGACCATCTAATCCACTCTCACTTCGTGATAGAAACTTGCCTATCTGAGTGTACAGATAATAAGTTGGTGAGAGTGAGTTCAAATGAGAACCATTAGATAACAATGAATCATGAAAAAAAAAAATTAATAGGACCTTGTCTGGATGATGTCTAAGAGCAGCTTTATGGTATGCCTTTTTAATTTCTGAACCAGATTCTGACCCTTTTAGTCCCCTATCATCGCATAGCAGATGAGAATACAACCGTAAAATAAGTTTTAGCAAACTAATTAATATAGAAAAAACATACAAGATGAGGTAGAGATCCATGGCCATTCCTTGTTTCTTGTTTTTGTTCACAGAAGAAAGATGTCCACGAGCTACTGTTAAATCATCCTTGCATTTCCTCTTACCTTTCTTTTCAAGAAGGGTGATTAATCTCTTAAAATCAATGGCTGCATGCTCATAGTCTCTAATTTTCTCATGTAATTTTGCTCTCCTAGAAATTGCCTGCATCCAGAAACCCATAATAATGCTTATAATCTATAAAAAAAATAGAAAAGCATGAAGACGGTTTTCTAAATGCAAACCTTTATGTAATCTCCATCAAGAGCTATTGCAAGATTGCAATCTGCAATGGCATCAGTGACTTCATCCAAAGCTTGAAGAGCAGCTGCACGATTGCATAAACAGATAGCAGTGAAAAACTTTGATTCTATACTTCGCATTATGGCATCACTGTAATGTTTCACTGCTTCTCTATATTTCCCGCCTTTAAAAGCTGCATTTCCTGCATTCTGAAGCATTGTATAACATGTATGTCACATGAAAAATCCCAAGTCAACTGAAAGTCAACAAAGTCGGATACTTTCACACCTTACAACGAAGAAGTTCACTGATAGTGGCAGATGAAGGAAATGATGGTCCGTTAGTTCTGCAACGTGAGACAAAAAAAATACAAAAAGATAAATCAAACTTCATTATTTTCTAATAACATTTATGTGTATTAGGATGATTATTACTTGGTTTCAGGAAGTGCTAATTGCTCATATTTTTCAAGGGTGGCAAGGGCCAAGTCAAACTTAGCCAAATAAAAGTACGACCAAGACATTAAGTTCCATCTCCAAAGCTTCAATGGTCGGATTTGATTCTCGTCTGACGTGTAATTACTGTCATCAACGATGACACAATTCTTTTCAGCAAAAGTAAGTGTTTGCTCACACATTTGAATCACCTCTTCATACTTATGTAGCTGTTACATTACACATATAATAAAACCTATGATGTTACAATATCTTAGAGTGCCGTAACCTGATTAAATTGAGAAAGTAAATACCATTAAGAGAGCCTCCCTTTCATTTCAAGTAGTTTCTCTGAATAGCGGCTTATTGACAAGGCCTCCTTAACAACCTCCAAAGCAGTAGTTGCTGACTCAACAGTTTTATGTTGCAAATGCTCAGTCAACTTGTTGATATAAGTAACTACTTTCTGCCAGGCATAAGACCAGAAAATCAGAAGCAAATAAGTTAAAAATTGGTATATTGTTGATAAAATACCTCAGCGTTCTGTAGACCATCAGATGCCTCAATAGCAAGCCTTCTATCTAAGCAAACCGCTCCAGATTCCAAACACTTTTTGTAATTGTGCATTGCACCATCAATATCTCCAAGAGCCAAATGGCAGCTAAAAAACACAAACCATAAGTAAAACTATTTAAACCTATGTAAGCACAAAAGATAAATCAATATCTATCTTACTTGCCAGCTGTTAAACAGGGTTTAAGAAAGCCAGGATCTAACTGAGTGGCCATTTTGCAGTCATCTAAAGCTTTCCTAATCTTCCCAACTGACATCCTTTTAGCAGCACGATTGCTGTAATAGGATATAAGATATTCTAGTTCTGGCGTTTTGGAACATATATCCACACCTGTAACCAAAACAGAAGCTAAAGCTTTTGCTGTTTTTCTCCATTGTTTTGCCTCTAATGCCATACTCAACATATCAGAAAGTGCAGTCTCATTTGCTTCTTGAAGATCTTTTATTCTCTCATTCAACTCGCCTTCTTTTTCTGCATACTCATTATCCAACGCATGCCACCTCATGCTTATCTCTCAAATGCGATACCTCTTTTCTACTTTTTTTCTAACTCGTCTTGAAGCGTTTTCATGTTTAGAATCACTTCCAAGTTCTTGGTTTGACATAAGTTCAACCTGGTGTTCAAACTGTCAATTTCTTCGCCACGCAGTTGTAGCTCCTTCTCTTTTTGTTGTAGTTTTGCTAGTAAAAGACTTTCATCATCAACACTCTTTAAAGGTGGCTCGTTAGAATGAGGTTTAACCGGTTCTGAATTTGTTGATGTTTCATTTGACGATTTCGTTTTATCCTTGTTTGTGCCGGCGGTAAATTCAAAGAAATCAGCTAATTTTAGTGGAACATTGGGAGAAGCTTGATTTCCCCTGACACATATATAGCAGCAATTGGTTAATTAGGACCAAATTTTAAACATATATATTAGAATGATTTTAATATAACCTACATTTCTTTAACTTAAACAAACAGATGTAATTAATTACACAGTAATGTATAGAGATGGTTAAAGCTGACCTCCGATTTAAAGGACAGTGACGAATAAAATGAGAAGGATCGCCGCACCGGAAACAACACCGTCCACCGGCACCACCGGAACGTGCATTACAACCGCCACGGTTAACAGCAGCAGTGCCATGAGAAGTTGCTTTGTGATCGGGAAGTTGTGAAGCTGGATACACTCTAGGCATTGAGATTGTTAAGTTAGAAGAAATTAGGGTTCACGCAAATGAATCGGAGTGAGCAGTTTAATGGCTTATCGTATCGTCGTCTATTTGAACTGAAGACTACGGTTTTGACGTTTGCCTCCTTTTCCCACGTTATTATTATTATTGGTCAATATTATTATTATTATTGGTAAATTAGTCAATATTATTATTATTCATCGACCCATGGGAAAATTATGTAACTTTGTTTGTGGGTCTAGTTATTCTACATGAGAAGGATGAGATGTAATAGTTAATTGATATGTGTCAAATATAAACCAAAAGAAAAAGGGTATAAAAGTAATATTACATATTTTCTCTCTCCACATGCAAGTTACATGTTGATTCCTCTATCATTTTTAAACGTCTATAACTTTTTCATATGATATTTTTTTAAAAAATAAAATTCACCATAATAACAAACGATTTTTTACCTTTAATATGAGTATAATGTTGTTATATAATAATAAAAAGTAATTTACGTCATTGTGTCTTTTTGCGTACCATTGTGTTTTTTTCGTCATTGTGTCTTTCTGTTTGTTATTGTGTTTTTTCGCCATTGTGTCTTTCATCTAATCATTGTGGTTTTTTTAAATACTAATAACACCGTTGTGTAATAGTATATATATGTATATATATATAATGAAAAATACCAACAAATTATTTAATACATAAAACACAATGATGAATGCATATTACACAATAACCTGAAACGTAAAACACAATAATGAATACATGTAACAACACAATGGCCTGAAACGTAAGACACAATGGTAAATACATATAACACAATGGCCTGAAACGTAAGACACAATGGTAAATACATATAACACAATGGCCAGAAACATAAGACACAATGGTAAATAATATAACACAATGGCCTGAAACGTAAGACACAATGGTAAATACATATAATACAATGACCTGAAATGTAAAACAAAATGGAATCTATATATTACACAATGCCTTGAACGTAATACACAAACAACATAATACTATTTTTCTCAAATTAAGTGAGTATTTAACACAATAACTAGAGCACAAAAGATAAGTATAAAGACAGATTCTCGAAGACACAATGACGCACGAAAGACACAATGACGTAATCTTTGTGTTAATTTTTATCTTTAATATGAGTATCAATTGAAAAACACAATGACCAAAATTTATAACACAATGCATATAAAAACCCAATTAAAAACATAATGGACAACCAAATAACACAATATAAAAAAACCTACCGACTTTATTTTATTTTTATATAACAATATGATATTTATATTAAACATAAAAAACGCTTGTTATTATGATAAAATTTTTTTTAAATGTCGTATGAAAAAGTTATAGACATTTTAAAATGATTGGGGAATTGATATGTACCTTGCATGTGGAGAGAGAAAGTCTTTATAAGTGGGTTATTACATTCATGCCCTTCTCATCTATTTTTATTTTTGAATTAATCTTCACCATCCAAATCTAAAATCAATGGATTAAATTCCTTCTCACCCTTCTCATTTTTGTTGTCCTTTGTATTTTAACTTTACTGTAAGGCCTCGTTACCGGTGCCGTACATTTGGTGTTGGATTTACTCATCGACATAGTTCTAAACATCAGAGTTAATTAAAACGTTACGCGGAAAATTAAAACTTCAATCATAATATATTACACAACTATCAAATCTTGTCTTAACCAACATTCAAAGTTATTTAAACGTAAAACATAGTCTTTAAAACATCACAACATTTCTTCGAGATGCCAGTATCTTCGATTCCATGCCATGTGTCTTCAATCACGCGAGCTGCCTCAACCTATTTGCCTGCGTGCATACTAAAAGGCAGCTACGCTGAGTGAATTCTAGTTAATCACATAACTTACTTTACATACACATATATGTGCCCGAAGGTACGCATTACATACTTAACCTGTCCATCATTCATCATACACAATCATAACTAACCTTACGTTGTAAAGAGCATTCGCCCCTCCATACATCGGATATTATTAAGGTCCGGTACCCTCCATCCTCGGATATTATTAGGGTCTAGTCTCCCTTCAACCTAGGATATTATCAGGGTCCGGTCACTCTTCATCCTCGGATATTATTAGGGTCCGGTCACCCTTCATCCTCGGATATTATTAGGGCCCGGTCTCCCTTTCTTCCATACCTTTATAACATACTTTTCTACATACATAATCGTAAGTTTTATACGTACATACATCAATCATTCGTTGTCATACAACATACTTATATCATCAAACCATTACCTGTCAGTACATGCAATATCCGAAGATCGTTCATGTACCGACAAGAAAACATTCATACAGTTCACATAATATATATATGGCATGCACTTATCACTTAGGATAAGTGTATTAACTAATCACATCGAGTATGCACACAGCCCCGAAACCATAACAAGGAAGGGGGCTAGAAACTCACCTGAAGTCGGTTATGTTTTGGATAAAAATCTTCTAAGGATAATGTATCCAAATCTGTTAAGTGAGGTATAGTGCTAAAACGATAATACTGAATGTGTAATCGAAATCTTGGTGAACACAATGATTTGATCACGAGAGAAAAAGCCCTTGAATACGATAATCTTACTTCGGTCAAAACTTAACAAGGTAATCTTTGATCGATTGACTTCGGTCAAGGATTAACGAGATAATCTTTGGTCGAATCACTTCGGTCAAGGATCAAAGAGGTAACCTTTGGTCGGGTAGTACGTGATTATAGTAATCTCCGGCACAAAAAACCCCCGGACGGTGAAAACTATCACCGTCGATTATATTGATAACAATAGGTGGTTACAAGTGTTGTGGAGTTGATGATCAATGTTACCAAGTAAGCTAGTGTGTAGAGAGAATATACGGTTCTGCTCTAGTGTGTGTGAGAATACATGTGTTTCTAATTGATCATCATCTCAATATATATATAAGATAATAACTCATTGGAGTTATTAATAATTAAGACTATTAACTAATTTTCCTAAAAATCCACCTTTATCTTGAATGTAAACTTAACAGCCACTTTGACCACGTGCTCCATCACTCAGGCTGCGATATAGGGGGTAGACCAGGTCTTGGAGCTGTTACACTTGATAAATATCAGCCTTCATATAAGAAACAACCGTTAATAGCACCAAATACCGAGGATCCATGATCCTGACATAGCTCTGGAACTCTTCAGAAGGATAATTGATGCATACACATCAGTATCTTCTTGACTGCAAGTTAGTGCATAGACTGAGTCTTCTAACCGTTACTCCTGCTAAATATAAGACTACACCTGAGAACAACCGTTAATAAATAATAAGTACTGTGAATCCTTGATCCTGACGGGATCTGGAACAAACGCTAAGGATAACTGATCCAAAACATATGCCAGGATAACATATCTACAGTGTCAAATTTCTGTGCACTAACAATTGCCCCCAAAATGGCGGTTGTGATAAGATCACAGCTGTCATTTTGCCTTTGAATTCAAACTTTCTGCAAAAACATATGAGATTTGACAAGCTGGATATAATTGTCACATATCAATGGAGTTTCCATGGAAACTTCACTTCCGGCTGTATATCCTTCTCACTGCAAATCATGAACAACTAGTAATACCTGTTTAACCCGGGTGGATGATCCATTTTTATGAATGGTGAAATCCGGGTTAAGATTTTTGGTAATTGCAAGTAAGTTTAATAAATAGTATCTTTTAACTATCTGTTGATTGTTCTGTTATTTTGAAAGTTCGTCTGATATAGCTTTAGACTTGTTGAAAGTTTTTGAGAAATAATCTTTAGTAAAAAGTTTTAGGATAAAATATCCTTTCAAAAATAAACCAGGATCTTAAATCCTTATAAAAATAGATTGAGAATAATGAATCCTTATATCTATGAAGAATATAAACTGAAATCAAATAAGTGTAAACCGATAAACAGAAATCATACCGTAAGGTCTGGTTAGACCTAAGTTACCATAAGTATTGATCCTTTTGCAATCCTTATAAAACTGAATTTAAGGATTTTGAATCCATAAATATTGATCCTTCGGTGATCCTCAGAATCTAATTTATGATACCTGATGCAAATAACTTATGATATTATCTGGGATTAAACCCATTAAGCTGGGGACAAGCCCATAAAATAAACTGGGGATAAGCCCGTGCAACTAGGGACAAGCCCGTGTAATTTGGGGACAAGCCCGTGCAACTGGGGATAAGCCCGTGTAATCTGGGGACAAGCCCGTGCAACTGGGGACAAGCCCGTGTAATCTGGGGACAAGCCCGTGAACTGGTGTTAAACTGGGGACAAGCCCAAAAACTGGGGACAAGCCCAAACTGGGGACTGGCCCAAGGATACGGATGTTAACTAGGGACTCGCCCAAACCGGGATTTAGCCCAAACGTGAGTGACGTGAAAACGCCAAAACCTTAGCTAACATGAAAATGTTAGAAACCTTTGTCTTGAGATAACGTGTAAACGTTATAAACCGGTGGTATGGTAGGTCTACCATAAATCGTAGGATCCTCCATATAGCCGAAGACAACGAAATTGTCAGCCACAAAGCGTGTACTGGTCCCGCTGCCCCGGACTATACGTTGGATATCGTGCGCTCCAGTCGAGAGTGTAGAAAATCTAATTTATAAGAAAGGTGAAAACCTTTAAACCTTGGAGGATATGACCATCGGGGGTCATATCCAATCGTGGGCTAGGCCAAGGAAAATAGCAATGTACCTTAAGCGTGAGGGAGAGGTGGCCAACCTCTTAGACATTGAACCTCTTATTGAAACCTGCATTGTTACTTAAAAACTTGGAAATGAAAAACGTTAAAAATATATTATCCTTAAATTAATAAGAATCTGAAAAGGGTAAGTGATCATAGATGTTACCGATTTTAGGATCTTAGATCATTTAAGGATACTCGATCCTCTTAGGATACTTGATCCTGATCAGAAAATGTACTTCTTGAGATGGATAGCATTCCATGCTCTTGGTAACCTGTTGCCTTCCATTGTGAGCAAATGATATGCCCCCCTTTCCTGCCTCCGATTCGATAAGATAAGGACCTTCCCACTTGGGTGCTAGCTTTCCATCTGCCGGGTTGGTTGTATTTTGGAAGGCTTTTCTCAATACCAAATCTCCTTCTTGAAATCTTCTGATCCTTATATTTTTGTTTTATGCCCCAACTACCCTTCGTTGATATGCTGCCATTCTGATCTTAGCTAGGTCTCCGAGCTCATCAACAGTATCTAGATCTTGGAGAAGGATTTCATTATTGGCCTCAGGATCACGGATGCTTGTTCTAGCAGTAGGAACCACCATTTCTGTAGGGATTACAACTTCTGATCCAAACACCAATGAGAAGGGTGTTTGACCTGTTGCATTCTTAGGTGTTGTTCTATCAGCCCAAAAAACATAAGGAAGTTCCTCAGCCCACTTGCCTTTCTTGGATCCTAGCTTCTTCTTCAAGTTGTTGATGATAATCTTGTTTCTTGACTCTGCTTGGCCATTGGCTTGAGGATGAACTGGTGTAGAAGTGATCATCTTGATGCCCCAACTGTCACAAAAGTTAGTGGTTCTTTTCCCGATAAACTGGGAACCATTGTCACAAACAATTTCAGAAGGGATACCAAATCTAGTTATAATATTTCTTTTAATAAAGGATATAACTTCCATTTCTCGGACTTGCACGAATGCTTCTGCTTCAATCCATTTAGAGAAGTAGTCTGTCATAGCAAGCATAAAGACCTTTCCGCCAGGTGCCTTTGGTAGCTTGCCTACAATATCCATTCCCCATTTCATGAAAGGCCATGAAGAGGATATAGGATACATAGGTTCTGCTGGCTGGTGAAGAATGTTTCCATGCCTTTGGCAAGCATCACACTTCTTTGAGTATTCCATAGCATCCTTCTTCATTGTTGGCCAGAAGTATCTGGTCCTAAGTATCCTAGAGAATAATGCTCTTCTCCCTGTGTGGTTTCCGAAATCGCCTTCATGGAAGTCTTGAAGTACCTCTTGTATTTCAGGATCCTCAATGCATCTCAGATAGGGACCTGCAAGAGATTTTCTATACACAATATCTTGTAAAATAATGAATTGTGATACCTTTAATCTGAAAGCTTTAAGATTTTCCCCTGTAGGGATCTTTCCATCTTGTAGGAATTTTTTGATTGGAAGGATCCAAGATCCTACTTTTGAAGAGGATGGAGGATCCGTATGTTCTCCTGTGCAATCCACTGTTATCTTCATGGATTCTTGTTCTCCAATTGCCGGAGACAATATATTAATGATGGGTATCTTTACATCATCTGGGATCTTCAACGATGGTGCTAAGTTTGCTAAGGCATCTACCCCAGCATTCTCTTCCCTTGGTACCTGTATTATACTAAACAATTCGAAGGATTTTGCCAATTCCTTCACAATTTCTAAATATTTGACTATATTCTCACCTTTCACAGTATAAGAACCGTTAAAGTGGTTAGCTATTAACAAAGAATCTATATATATTTGAAGATACCTGATCCTCATGCTTTTGGCTAATTGCAAACCTGCGATCAGAGCTTCATATTCTGCCTCATTGTTAGTGGCTTGGAATGCACATGCAATGGACTGGAGTATTATGTCCCCTTGTGGCGATTTTAGTAGTATGCCCAAACCTGTTCCTCTTACATTGGATGCTCCATCTGTGAAGAGGATCTAAGGATCCTTGGTTTCTTCAAGTTGTTGGACCTCTAGATCAGCTTCATTTTGCATGTCACTACTGAAATCAGCCACAAAGTCTGCAAGCGCTTGTGATTTAATGGCTGTTCTAGGCTCATACTGAATATCATATGCACTCAGCTTCACAGCCCATTTGGCCATTCTACCTGATAATTCTGGCTTTCTAAGAACATTCTTAACAGGATAGTTAGTTCTCAAAATAATAGTATGTGTTTCAAAGTAATGTCTCAATTTAGTAGAAGCCATAATAAGTGCAAGAATTAACTTTTCTAAATGAGAATACCTGGCTTCTGCATCTAAAAGACTTTTACTTACATAATAAACGGGATGTTGTTCACCTTCATGATCCTTCACAAGGACAGCACTTACAGCGTTTCCTGAGACAGCTAGGTACAGGTATAAGGATTTTCCATCCACAGGATTCATCAGAGCTGGAGCTGAGGATAAGTCAAGGCTTTGAGTGCAGCCTCATGCTTTTTCGTCCACCCGAACTTCTTATTTTTCCTAAGAATTTCGTAGAAATATTTGCACTTTCTCGGAGGATCTGGAAATGAATCTGTTGAGAGCAGCTATTCTTCCTGTCAGTCTTTGGACATCTTTAGCATTTGCAGGAGACTTTAGGTTGATAATGGCTTCTATTTGCTCAGGGCTTGCTTCTATCCCTCTTTTAGTCACCATGTATCCTAGAAACTTTCCATCCTTAACACCAAAATGGCATTTTAACGGGTTCAGCTTCATGTTATACTGGTCAAGGATATTGAATGCTTCTTCGAGATCTCTGAGATGATCCTCAACTTTCTTCGATTTCACCACCATGTCATCTATGTATACTTCCATGGTTTTGCCTAACTGATCCTTGAACATCATATTCACCAGTCTTTGATATGTTGCCCCTGCATTTCTTAGTCCGAACGGCATAGCAGTATAACAATATATGCCGGTAGGATTCATGAATGTTGTATCCTCTTGATCAGATGGTTCTATCTGAATTTGTTGAAATCTAGAGGAAGCATCCATAAAGGTAAGCATATTATGTCATGCCGTTGCATCCACCATGGAATCTATATGTGGTAACGGGAAAGGATCCTTGGGGCATGCCTTGTTTAAATCTGTAAAATCGACACACACCCTCCACTTTCCATTCTTTTTAGAAACAACAACCACATTAGCTAACCATCGAGGATACTTAACCTCTCTGATCATACCGGCTTAAGAAGTTTTTCAACTTCTTCTTGTATGATCGCGTTCCTCTCAGGAGCGAATTTCCTTCGCTTCTGATGGACGGGTTTAATAGAATGATCAAGGCCCAATTTATGAGTAATTACCTCCTTTGAAATACCTGTCATGTCTGAATGTCTGAAGGCAAATGTAGATTTTCGTCGCTTTAGGAAGGATACTATATCCTCCTCGATCTCATTTGGGATACTGGATCCTAGAAAAACTTTCACATCTGGATCCTCGGGATCTAAAGATATTTCTTTTAGGTCCTGCTCTTGAGCTTCCAGTACATTCCTAGGATTTTGCTGTAATTGCTATGCTATAGTATGTTTAGCTGCCGGCTTCATGGATGAAGAATAATAATTCTTGGCTTCCAATTGGTCACCATCTATCCTTACTACCCCCTAAGGAGTTGGTAGTTTAATTTATTGATGGTAAGTAGAAGCCACAACCTTCATTCCGTGAAGCCAAGGCCTGCCCAAAATAACATTGCAACAAGATAGGTTATCAATAACACAAAATCTTTGATAAGAATTTAACCCTTCGATGTATATTGGGAGGTTAATGTCCCCCAATGTTTTCTTGGTTTCTCCACTGAAACCAACTAACACCGATGTCCTCGGAATGATCTCCAAGTCAGGTATGTTCATCTTCTGAAGCACACCGTGTTGGATGATATTGACCAAGCTCCCACCATCTACTAGGATCCTGCGTACATAATGGTTAGCAATAAACAAAGTAACAATCAAACCGTCATGGTGAGAATCCTGGATGCTGGTTTTATCTTCTTCATCAAAGAAGATTCTTTTATCAGTTGTTAAAGTAGTGGAGATGACTGGTCGTTCCCCATTCTCCATCTTGGTTTCTTTGGCCAGTCTCTTAGCTGCGGAGAAGGAAGTACCACATATATCCGAACCACCGGAGATGAAGTTGATTACTTGTGCATCTGGTGGGGGCGGAGTTGCTTTTTGCGGGATGTCCTCAGGATCCTGGATCCTCGACTTTTTTCTTCCCAATAGTTCTTTGAAATGGCCTTTGCTTAGGAGGTACCCAATTTCCCTCCTTAAACCAATACAATCATCGGTCTGATGGCCAAAGTCTTCATGGAATGCACACCACTTGGACTTGTCTTTGAAGGTTGTTGTTTTCTCAATTTTCCGAGGCCACCTTGCTTTCTCTTCGAGATCCTTCATGGCACAAATCAAACCATGAGTATCAACAGAGAAGAAATATTCAGAAATACTTGGGTAGTCCTCATCATCATACCCTTCTTCTACTGCCCGGACGTTTTGGTTGTTGAACTTGGAGTAAGGCTTCAAGTTATTGTTCCTGAATGAGGATCCTTGTTTCTGGTTAGGTGACTCTTGTATTGTTGGAATCCCTAACCGTTCCTGGATCTTCTTATCATCCTCTAACCTTATAAATCTGAGTGCCCTGTTTCTGGCTTCATCTAAATTCCTGCATGGAGTCATCACAAGATCGTCATAAAATGGGTTGCCCCTTTAAAGTCACATCTTGAACGCTTCAACAGCCGTAGCCATGTCAAGATTAGGGATCTCTAGGGCCTCCCTGCCAAAACTTGTAACAAAATCCCTTAGGGTTTCATCATAAGGTTGGACAACTCGGTATAAGTCACTAGTTAACTTTTCAAATTTTCTGCTACAGGAAAATTGGCTGTTGAACAAGTTAATTAAATGAGAAAAAGAAGTAATTGAAAAAGGAGGAAGACTTAGCAGCCATTTTAATGCAGATTCGGTCAATGTGGATCTAAAGCCTTTGCACAGGCAAGCTTCTTTGAGTCTCTCCGGAATATGATTGATCTCCATCCTTTCTCTATATTGTGCCACATGCTCCTCAGGATCAGTGGTCCCGTCGAAAGTCTTCACATTGGGAGTTTGGAACCATTTCGGGATTTCAGCATCACAGATGGGTGGAGCAAATCTGGATAGCTTGTGGCTTCCCTCAGGTATCTCGAGAATCGGTCGTATGACCCCGGGAACACTGGATATCATATCCTTGAGCTTCTGTAGCTCCTTGGCCATTGCTTGGTTAATACATGCTCCTACGTGGAACTGATGGTTGGTTATAAATCATGTATCTATTTGTATTAATTTTATAGTTTTTAGTTAGTTTAACATGCGAACGATGGTACTTCATACGTGCTTATGTTTTACAGGTCATCGACTGAAAAAGACGCTAATTTGGGACTTATACGAGCACGAGATGAAGTCTCGGGATGATCGAGTTTGATTCGCTCGTGATTCGGTGTTAAATAATAATAATAATAATATAGTATAAACGTGATATTATGTCAAATGTGATTTTGACATTAATCACTAATTATTAAATCAAGTATTTTGATAGTCAATTAATATTAATTAATAGCTAAAAAGTCAGTCACAAATTATAAGAAGCAGTTTAATGATTGGAACATAAACGAAAAGGTATTCACATATATGGGCTCCTCCATATATTGTAGTGGATAAAAAAAAGGCCCAAAGAAAGAAAGATACGAGGATGTGACGCAAGAAAGCAGAAGGGGGGATTATTATTATTTGGGGAGGCGGCAGTACGAGGAACAAAGAGAGGAAGCAAAACACAACCATATTAATATTGATTCATCTTCTTAATTCATATCCATGGCCTACCAGACATCAAGTGAAGACCAAATCATCACCATGAGTGGCTAGTCTCCTCAAGTCATACCCGGGATGTAGAGTTTGTATTTTTCAGTTTTCTCATGTGTTTAAGAATGAATGATTTTGTAATTGTTTATGAATATCTATAAGTACTGATGTTTAGTATTACTGTGCACTCAGTCGGTTTAGGTTTATTTCGATCAGAACGATTAGTTTGCCAGTTGCTATGATAATTGCTTATAGGGTTGTTTTGACTAGTTTGTATATGATGAAGCATACAATTGCCCTTAGTTGAGTCACATTGGCAGGGATTGTTTGATAACCAGTGCCGTGTGTTAGCGATTGTTGATGCCTAAGGTTTGCCTAGTTAGGCAATCTTATTTGATCATTGACAATTAATCTGTTAAGTGAACATGAGATTACTGTATATTTGCTTACTTGAACCCCGGGTGTGATTTGTTTCTATTAATTGTTTGAAAGTTATTACTTGCTGTATTATTGTTAAAACCAACTTTGTTTTTGCTTGTGTGATCAGCACTAAAATCTGTTACTTCATAATATTAGAAATCTGTTACACGATTACATTGACCACATACTCCTGGTGGATACGATACCTTACTTATCCTATCTAGGTAGTTTAATTAGGTTTTTGATTGACTTGAACGACGGTCATCAAAATCGCGCCGTTGCCGGGGAGTTAGTGCGCTTTTTGTTTTTCGTGTTATTTGATTTTCGTGTTTTATTTAATTTTCAGTTCTTAGTTTAAATTTTATTTTACTTTATTTTATTTGTATTTTTTCACTTTATGTGGGTTGTGTTAGTTGTGCAGATTACAAGTTTATGCGCACCCGCCATTCGGGCCGGCAGTCTCCGTTAGTTTACGAGCCCTAAATCGAGAGAGTAGCTCGGCAGAACCGAGTACAAAACAGAAACTCACAAATGGAAGACCAGAACCAGAATCAGAACTAGAACAAAAACGAAAACCAGAACCCGAACAATAACCAAAACCAAGATCCACTTCCACAAACCAACATGTTTCACCCAGAAAACATACCCGATCCACCAAACTTCAATAACCATAATAACCAAAACAACTTAGCTCATGCTTCCAGAACCCAAAATCAAAACCGAAATCGAAACCTTAAACCTCAACTTTGACCAAGCCGCACCATCCGCTCCAAACAATAACCCCAACCGCCGAGTTCGGATAAATCTTGATGATGTTCGATCGAGTGTTCTGACTGAAGACAAGGATGAGGGTGAAGAAAATAATGGAAACGAGGGTTTTCGGGCAGCTGATGATGAGGTCGATCGATGGGTTAGGAGAAATCGGGAGGTTGAACCCGAGAACGAGGTTGGTGAACCAGAGGTCGAGGGTGAAAATAATTATGAAGATGAAGTGGAGGAGCCCGTTAATCGAAGACGGGCTGAACCAGTTAATAGACACATAAGGGATCGAGAAAGGGTAAATCGGGTGGAACGACTCGAAAGAGTTCGTGGTATTCCGGTTAATCGGGGCGGTATGGGAAAACCCGGGGGGCAAAGGAGAAATTACATAGTCCCTGCTCATGGTGTTAACAGTCGGTTCAGACCGGCTATCTCAGACGGAGCATCCCCGTTGGTTCCACAGGAACGAGTGCAGGGACAGCCAACCTTTAAGTCCCGGCCATCTTACATCAACATCGTTCCTCATTTCAACGGGATGGCTTCGGAAGACCCGTATTAGCACTTGATCGATTTTTCGGCTGTTTGCGGGTCTATTGGTGATGGTACGTACGATCAGGATGAAGTCCGGTTGCGGTTATTCCAGTTCTCATTAAAAGACAAAGCGAAACTGTGGTTTAACTCGTTACCAACACACAGTATCGGAAACTGGGCTGAGATGCAACAAGTCTTGCTAAACGAGTTTTATTCACAGTGGAAGACTACCGAGGCCCGTTCAGACATTCGTCACATTTCACAGTTACCAGGAGAGTTATTCCATAAAGCTTTTACCAGATATAAGGATATGATCAGAAAATGCCCACATCACCAAATCGAACTGTGGGAACTGGTAAAGTGCTTTGTTGATGGTTTGACATACGAGGACCGAAAGCATCTTAAGGCATTGTGTAATAGTCAGTTGTTGAATCAACCGGAGGAAGATGATTTGGAATATTTAGAGTTCATGTGTGAAGACAGCACGCGGGTGAGCCCGACACAGACAGTACCATAAAAGGCGGGCATCCAAGTCGGTAAGGACGACTCAGGTAACGAGGTCGCCACCCGGCCGGTAACCGGGTGGCGCATTTGTATTGATTATCTTAAAATGAACGCGACAACATCAAAAGATCACTTTTCGCTTCCGTTTATCGATCAAATTGTCGAAAAGCTATATGGTCAAAAATTTTTTGCTTTTTAGACGGGTATTCCGGGTATAACCAGATAGCTATTCATCCTGAAGATCAGGAAAAGACAACGTTTACGTGCCCGTATGGCACATTCGCGTTTAGGCGAATGCCATTCGGGTTATGTAACGCCCCCGCCACCTTTCAGAGGTGCATGATGAGTATCTTTTCAGATATGGTGGGGGAGTCTTTGGAAATTTTCATGGATGATTTTTCGATTTTCGGCACATCTTTCGAGTCATGTTTAAACCAACTCGAAAAAGTTTTGAAAAGATGTGTCGAAACGAATTTGGTTCTTAGTTGGGAAAAGAGTCATTTTATGGTCCAAGAGGGAATTGTATTGGGCCATGTCGTTTCGATTCGGGGGATCGAGGTGGACCGGGCTAAGGTCCAAGTCATTTCTACTCTACCTCATCCCACCAATATCAAAGGCATTAGATCATTTCAGGAGCATGCCGGGTTTTATAGACGGTCTATTAAGGGTTTTAGTGATATTACCAAACCCTTCTGTAATTTATTGCTTAAGGATGCCCCGTTTGATTTTAACGATGAATGTGCTAAGGCCTTTGATATTTTGAAATTGAAATTAGTTAAAGCCCCGATCTTGCAATCACCCGACTGGAGTTTACCTTTTGAAATAATGTGTGATGCAAGTGATTATGCGGTCGGGGCTGTTTTGGGTCAACGGGTTGACAAGAAACCCGTTGCTATATATTATGCAAGTAAAAACCCTCTCGGATGCTCAATTGAATTATACCACAACCGAGAAGGAGTTACTAGCAGTAGTATATGCTCTAGATAAATTCCGGTCTTATATTTGAGGTAGTAAAGTCATTATATATTCTGACCATTCTGCTGTCAGGTACCTCATGAATAAGAAGGACACGAAACCGCAATTAATCAGGTGGGTTTTGCTGCTTCAGGAGTTTGATCTAGAGATTCGGGACAAGAAAGGTAGTGAAAATGTTGTTGCAGATCACTTGTCCCGAATCATGGTGGAAGATGGAGAAAAAGACGGGCCCATTAACGAGTCATTTCCAGATGAACAAATCATGGCAGTCTCCCAAAACCCCTGGTTTGCACATATTGTTAATTTTAAAGTTTCAGGTGACATACCGGAGAATTGGCAAAGGAGGAAAAAGAAGCACTTGATGTCACAAGCTAAACAGTATATTTGGGTTGACCCGGATTTGTTCAAAATTGGTGCTGATCAGATGATTAGACGATGCATACCCGAGGAGGATGTCAGATCGGTGTTGGAACACGCACATTCGTCTGCGTGTGGTGGTCATTTTAGTGGCCAGAAAACCGCTCGAAAAGTTTTAACGAGTGGTTTCTTTTGGCCTTCAGTGTTTAAGGACGCTCACGAGTTCGCGACACATTGTTTAAAGTGTCAACAACTAGGGAGTATTTCTAAGCGGGACGAGATGCCCTTGAACCCGATCCTAGTTGTTGACATTTTTGATGTCTGGGGGATCGATTTCATGGGCCCGTTTCCGAATTCACACGGTAATTGTATATCCTAGTGGCTGTCGATTACGTTTCTAAATGGGTTGAAGCGATAGCCACTAGGACAAATGATCACATAGTCGTTTGCAATTTTGTTCAAAGTAATATTTTTTCGAAATTTGGAGTCCCCCGAACCATCATAAGTGATGGGGGATCTTATTTTAAGAATTTTAAATTCGGGAAATTGCTTAAACGATATGGTGTTGATCATAGGATTGCAACTCCTTACCATCCACAAACGAGTGGACAAGTAGAGGTTTTCAATAGGCAAATAAAACAGATTTTGCAGAAAACTGTTCCGGCGGACCGAAAGGATTGGTCAACTAAGTTGACCGATGCCTTATGGGCCTACCGAACCGCGTATAAAACGCCAATTGGAACCACTCCTTATAGACTTGTGTATGGAAATGATTGCCATTTACCAGTTGAAATTGCCCAAAGAGCGTTTTGGGCTACTAAACAGGTTAATATGGATTATGATGATGCAGGTAAGGCGAGAAAATTGGCTTTGTGCGAGATCAAGGAGTTGAGAGACGAGGCATACGATTGCGCGTCCGCTTACAAGGCAAAGATGAAGAAAGTTCACGATGCGAAGATCCGGTTGAAGAACTTTGAAGTTGGACAAAGAGTGTGGTTGTACAAGACGAGGATGAAGCTTTTCCCGGGTAAGTTGAAAAGTAAGTGGACAGGCCCGTATTTGATTGTAAGGGTTGGAAATCACGGGCAATACGAGATTGAAGATTTTGATGATCATTTGAGGCAAGTGGTAAATGGCTATAGACTGAAGCCATACATGGAGATGGAGGATATTCGTAACATGAGTAAGGAATCGGTGAGTTTCATTGTAACCTCACCGGTTTATGAAGACACTTGATGGTCAAGTACATGTATTTCCAGGTTAGTGTATATTTTGTTGTATTTGGAACTTTGTGGGTGTAGTTCACTATAAACCCTCACGAGGCCCCACTCGTCCTCCCAGGCTACCAGGGGGTTTACAGGGCTTGTTGCATACGCTAAATGCAATCGTGATTCCTACGAAAGTGAGTTAGGTCTTTTAACGTTTTTAACTAATTTAACAGAATTTATTATGAAACGAATTAATTTGGCTCGGTAATTGTTTTAATGAAATTAACAATTATTCATTTTCGAAACTCTTAAAAGACCTATGTCTTACACTTGTGAGAAGCTTGCTTCTACACATCTCGAGATTTTGCAGGTTCGATTGTCAGTTTGGTAATTGGATGAGACGAGAGTATACGAGTGTTACGAGAGTTCACGAGCCGACTGGTCCTTCTCCAGTCACGTTGATATCAGGTGATTTCAGTTTCATAATTTAATTTTGTTTATATTACTTTAAACGTTAAAAGTGTAATTGTATAATTGTTAGTAGAACCGTCACACCTGACCCCCGAAATTTTAAAATTGCTTAATAGTCAAAAAGTCAATTTCAACCCCGTCCCTCAAATGTTCATTAATCGTTCGATCCTTTTTAACTTTGAGGACAATGTTGAGTATTCTTACATTGAGGACAATGTAAACTTCAAGTGTGGGGTTGGGGGGGAATTTGAAAATTTTTAGCCCGATAGTACCTCGAAGAGTGTTCAGAAACCAAAGTTGTTAACTGTTAATTATTGCCATTAATGCCAAGTCATAGGTTTCTGGTCATGGTTGGTTTTTCAGCGTCTCATTAGTCTTACTCACAAATTTTTTTATAACAAGAAGTTGAAAATGGGGTTGTTTAGGCGGGGATAACGAGTCATGGGGACATGTACACATGTTTATATCGTCAACCCTATTCCTCCGGTACGTGTGTGAGTTGACCCAAATATATATAATGCACATATAATATATAGTACACACATGTTATTTGAGTGCTTTCACTGATGTTCATGGATTACAGGATCACAGTTGGCAAAATGCTAAAGTGATAGAGGCAACTAGGTTAAGCCTCGTCTGGATGAGTGCGAGTGTGGGTACTGGGGGGTTGGGGCCTCATTATTACACATATGAGGTGAGGTTAATGTGAGGGGCGGGGGGTTGGGTCCCTAAGAAAACCTTTCTTGGACTTATTTTTCAGTTGTTTAACCCCGACATTATGTTACGAGACGATCCGGCTTACTAGGTTTATTTGTAATTGTATTTGTATTTGTTCCATTATTAAGCATCACGTTATTATGCTTAAAAAAAAACTTGAGGAAAAGGCCAAAAAGATAACTGTTTATATTCAGTTATGAATTCAGTAGTTCGTTTATGTAAAAAAAACAAAAAAAAAAAGAAAAAAAAATATGAAATCAGTATGTATGTTAGTTTGCTTATTTAGAGGTTTTATAATAAGTCAGTCAGTTTGTATAGCAGTTTCGTTTATTTATATGTTTTGTAATAAGCCGGGTCGGATCGTTTGAGCTACTTAAATATTTCCCTTACATACCCTTACACTTGGCCCCGTTACAACCCTTTTAAAGACCTCTTGATTTGCATTTGTGTCAAAGCAGCTTTATGGATGAATATTTGCTTATGAGAGATACTGAGAGCAGAGTGATACTAGCACATCTTTTGCTAGTCCAGATATTAAATCGAGAGGAGAGTTATTATATTATGAGGGGTATGAGCATGTGTGCCTTAATCGGAAACAAAGTACACTCGTCTGGGCGGCTCTATTGTTTTTATTATAGTATTTAACCTGGGATGTCAATCTGAAAACAGTGTCAGTCTGGGAAACTGGGTATGACCTTAAACCTTACTAGTATTAATGGCGATAATTTACATACCTATGATGGAGGTTGATGTTTTCTTTAGAGTTTGCTTGAGGGCAAGCAAAAGATAAGTGTGGGGACGTGATGGTTGGTTATAAATCATGTATCTATTTGTATTAATTTTATAGTTTTTAGTTAGTTTAACATGCGAACAACGGTACTTCATACGTGCTTATGTTTTACAGGTCATCGACTGAAAAAGACGCTAATTTGGGACTTATACGAGCACGAGATGAAGTCTCGGGATGATCGGGTTTGATTCGCGCGTGATTCAGTGTTAAATAATAATAATAATAATAATAATATAGCATAAACGTGATATTATGTCAAATGTGATTTTGACATTAATAACTAATTATTAAATCAATATTTTGATAGTCAATTAATATTAATTAATAGCTAAAAAGTCAGTCACAAATTATAAGAAGCAGTTTAATGATTGGAACGTAAACGAAAAGGTATTCACATAAATGGGCTCCTCCATATATTGTAGTGGATAAAAAAAAGGCCCAAAGAAAGAAAGATACAAGGATGTGACGCAAGAAAGCAGAAGGGGGGATTATTATTATTTGGGGAGGCGGCAGTACGAGGAACGAAGAGAGGAAGCAAAACACAACCATATTAATATTGATTCATCTTCTTAATTCATATCCATGGCCTACCAGACATCAAGTGAAGACCAAATCATCACCATGAGTGGCTAGTCTCCTCAAGTCATACCCGGGATGTAGAGTTTGTATTTTTCAGTTTTCTCATGTGTTTAAGAACAAATGATTTTGTAATTGTTTATGAATATCTATAAGTACTGATGTTTAGTATTACTGTGCACTCAGTCGGTTTAGGTTTATTTCGATCAGAACGATTAGTTTGCCAGTTGCTATGATAATTGCTTATAGGGTTGTTTTGACTAGTTTGAATATGATGAAGCATACAATTGCCCTTAGTTGAGTCACATTGGCAGGGATTGTTTGATAACCAGTGCCGTGTGTTAGCGATTGTTGATGCCTAAGGTTTGCCTAGTTAGGCAATCTTATTTGATCATTGACAATTAATCTGTTAAGTGAACATGAGATTACTGTATATTTGCTTACTTGAACCCCGGGTGTGATTTGTTTCTATTAATTGTTTGAAAGTTATTACTTGCTTTATTATTGTTAAAACCAACTTTGTTTTTGCTTGTGTGATCAGCACTAAAATCTGTTACTTCATAATATTAGAAATCTGTTACACGATTACATTGACCACATACTCCTGGTGGATACGATACCTTACTTATCCTATCTAGGTAGTTTAATTAGGTTTTTGATTGACTTGAACGACGGTCATCAAAATCGCGCCGTTGCCGGGGAGTTAGTGCGCTTTTTGTTTTTCGTGTTATTTGATTTTCGTGTTTTATTTAATTTTCAGTTCTTAGTTTAAATTTTATTTTACTTTATTTTATTTGTATTTTTTCACTTTACGTGGGTTGTGCTAGTTGTGTAGATTACAAGTTTATGCGCACCCGCCATTCGGGCCGGCAGTCTTCGTTAGTTTACGAGCCCGAAATCGAGAGAGTAGCTCGGCAGAACCGAGTACAAAACAGAAACTCACAAATGGAAGACCAGAACCAGAATCAGAACTAGAACGAAAACGAAAACCAGAACCAGAACAATAACCAAAACCAAGATCCATTTCCACAAACCAACATGTTTCACCCAGAAAACATACCCGATCCACCAAACTTCAATAACCATAATAACCAAAACAACTTAGCTCATGCTTCCAGAACCCAAAATCAAAACCGAAATCGAAACCTTAAACCTCAACTTTGACCAAGCAGCACCATCCGCTCCAAACAATAACCCCAACCGCCGAGTTCGGATAAATCTTGATGATGTTCGATCGAGTGTTCTGACTGAAGACGAGGATGAGGGTGAAGAAAATAATGGAAACGAGGGTTTTCGGGCAGCTGATGATGAGGTCGATCGATGGGTTAGGAGAAATCGGGAGGTTGAACCCGAGAACGAGGTTGGTGAACCAGAGGTCGAGGGTGAAAATAATTATGAAGATGAAGTGGAGGAGCCCGTTAATCGAAGACGGGCTGAACCAGTTAATAGACACATAAGGGATCGAGAAAGGGTAAATCGGGTGGAACGACCCGAAAGAGTTCGTGGTATTCCGGTTAATCGGGGCGGTATGGGAAAACCCGGGGGGCAAAGGAGAAATTACATAGCCCCAGCTCATGGGGTTAACAGTCGGTTCAGACCGGCTATCTCAGACGGAGCATCCCCGTTGGTTCCACAGGAACGAGTGCAGGGACAGCCAACCACATACTCCTGATGGATTGGATACCTTACTTATCCTATCTAGGTAGTTTAATTAGGTTTTTGATTGACTTGAACGACGGTCATCAGGAACCACGGTTAGCGTCTAAGGATAAAAAATCATATAAATTACCTCTTTGTTGGGAGAAAGTTGGCATCTCGGATGAGTATCTGGGATAAGAAGAATCAGCGATAGGAGTTGGTCCTCCAGATGCTATGGTCTGCATAGGGATTATATCTCCTTCATGGACTTCGGAGGATCGTTGATGCTGGACTCCTGAGGATCCTTGATTCTAAAAGAATGATCCTTGAGGTTGGGAACTATAGGATCCTTGAGGATACGCCGCAGTGGATCCTGGTGGAAGGATGATTGATCCTTGTTGAAGGAACGAGGATCCTTGAGTTTGTTGACCCACGGACCCCTGTTGAAGGATAGATGATCCTGGCTGAAAGAACGAGTATCCTTGAGTTTGTTGACCCATGGACCCCTATTGAAGGATAGATGATTGATGCGTGTGCGTGCGTGGTGTATGAAAATATGATGGATGAGATGATTTGCTTTTGCACAAGATCGTGTTTTAAATTTATAAATGTGATTTCTACAAAGACTAAACACACACAAAATAGGCAAGTGTACCTATCGTATATGTAGAATAGTATTGGTAAGAACCAAGTATTGATCCGTGGACACAAAGGTTTCTAATAACAAATCGTTGTTTTACTTTAATCGGAGGTTTTAATCATTTTTGGGGTTAATTTTTGAAATTTTCTAAAATATAAATACTTACATATAATATATAGGTGACCAAGACAAGAGATTCTAAACGAGTTGTTCAATTATGCGAAGGTTACCATCTAAGATCAAGAATCCACTCCATTTTAGCATTGATAATTAATATATAGACATGTGATAAACTTGCCGTAGCAATATATGATAGATAGCTCCTTAAACCTTAAGTGAGCATATTTGGCACTAAGGAGATGATATGCGCATTTTAAAGTCCACCCTTTCCTAATGTCATACCATCTCAATAATGTCAATTTAAGTTCGCAAGTAGTTTCGTAAAGTAGAAAGATTAGGATTGACTTCAATTTCTCGAATACCAATTCTAACAACTTCGGGTGGTTGTAGTTCATCACACAACCTCCCCTTGGTTGATTTAAGTAGGTTATAATTACACATTCCGTTAACATATGGTTTCTTTAGCTAATTTGATATCCTAAGCAAAGCTATTTTCGGATTACCAAGGTTTAGAAAAATACACCATAACTTATATCTCATCATTTCTAAGTACAATATAAGGATCTGTGTTTCGATAATGTATCAAAGTATTTCTATCTTTCAAGAACATGAATCGGTCATGAACGATTGCCAATGATATTGACAACCACCAACTTTGAATTAGTGATTTAAGATGGTGAAACATTTCTCATCAAAAGATAATTGTAATATAACCATGTACTTTACTAGACTACATCACATGTCTTGATTAATTATCAAGTAAAACAAAGCTTCTTCAAAGATTTTAGATGGTAAAAGGAGTTTAGCTCATAATGAGCATGATGATAAACATTAAGATGATTGATAATAACAAATACATGATTAAACTTGGAACAATCTAACCAAATGTAGATGAATCCTTCTTCTTAATGATGGTAATGATAGTTGATGATGATGATTAGTGGTGATGACCTCCAAACCTTCAAACTCTTCACTAGATCTTCAAAATGAGTGTTAGTGTGTGTTTTTATAAGTGAAAACCGGAGAGAATTCTTTTCAAGGAACACTTGATGAATGCAACATGAGCCACTATTTATAGGCAATCTGGATGGTAAGGCACGGCCCCGTGCAAGATGAGCACGGCCCCGTGTATTTTTATGACATGTGCCAGATTTGTTTTGTCTTTTGTGTGAGGTGGCAACGGCCCTGTGGTTAGCAGGCACGGCCCCGTGATTTTAGTGACATGTGCCAGATTTGTTTTGTCTTTTGTGTGAGGTGGCAACGGCCCCGTGGTTAGCAGGCACGGCCCCGTGCTTTTTAGTGACATGTGCTCGATTTGTTTTGTCTTTTGTGTGAGGTGGCAATGACCCCGTGGTTAGCAGGGACGGCCCCGTGCTTTTTAGTGACATGTGCTCAATTCTTCTTTGTCTTTTCTGTATTCCCGTCCACGGCCTCGTGCATGATGGGCACGGCCCCGTGCTTTTGACCTCAGATTTTGTCTTTTCTTGTTTCAGAAGCATGGGGGCGTGTTTCTTAAGACATGGGGGCGTGTTTCTTTGTTTTCTTGTGTTTTCTTCTGTTTTTCTTCGTCTTTTTGCTTGTTTCTTTGTTTGGGGTTTGGTTTCACCTGAAATTATGTTTCATTATGATAAGTAGTCTTTTATGCTATGTTATAAGATAGAAATTGCAGTTTTTAGAGATTATTTGATGCCGAAAAGATGTATATTTATATGTACATCAAACATCCCCACACTTGAACATTGCTTGTCCTCAAGCAATCTTCTTATAAATATCCTCTAAAAACAACAAGTTTAGATTATCGCTATTCCTTAAGTGATCTCCAAGAAGATGAAACAAAATAACCAGTTTTTATGTTAGTGATAAATAAGAGAGAACTTTTATTTTTATGAGTTTCTGTTTCTTCAAAACGTCACGTTCTCGCAATGTTCACTCAAACTCGGTTTTATATCTGATTATACCTGTGATGTAGGTATGTGAACACTCCTTGACAAAATGCAACCTGTGATAAATAAGCTTGTAAAAGTTCAAATCTCCACCTTTTGAAGGGTTGCATAGATCCGAAGGTAAAAATGGGTTTCGGTTTTTGTGTGAGTGGGAATTGATATTTTGTGGTGTTTCAAGGGTTAATGGTTAATACAACTTCAATTGATTTTTCGGGAGTTTGAGATGTCTTCATTGGTTAGCTCCTTTCTTCTTCGTCTTCGTCTTCGTTTTTTTTTTTTTAATATATACCTAATGGCTCTTTTAAGGTCAGATCGTCAAGACCGGTTTTATCGAGGATGTGGATCAATTCTTCCTCAATCCTGTTCTGAATATAACTTCCAACTCTAATGGATCGTTCGGCTTTGAGCCTAATAGCCCCCATCCTCACTAGTTCGGTATATTCATGCTGAGACTGAGTTTGACTTTTTCTACATCTTCCTTCGTGGGACTAGTTTCCGCAACCTAAACATCGTTCATATCTTTTTGCTCTTCTCTTCATTGCGTTTTTGGAGATTCCACAGAATGGTGGCCTTTGTTCGTTTTGGCGTGACTTTTTCCTCACCTCATTTCTCAAGAGAAATATTCTCTCCCTAAGTTCTGGAGACAACCTAGGTTTTGTGAAGTGTATGCAGCAAAGGAAATTGAAATCGAAAGAATGCATTTCCAGTTCTTTAGGATCTGCCGGTAAAAGACCAGTGTTGTATTTTACCGGTGAAAATGGATAAAGTGATTGGGTTTTTGGGTTTTGTAATGGGTTTGATGAATTGTGTAAATATTTCCTTCTTCCTTATACAACGCTTCGTGCGGTCTTGAAATGAATAATTGCGACAAGTTCAAAATCACACGAAACATATGACTCACTCAAAGCTTCCGAAAAAATTATTTATATGGCATGAGGTTTATCTCACAGTAACGGAGGAATTGGGTATTAACGCCATATTTTGCATAAACTTATTATTAATATTACAAAACTTCTTCTTACTTTTTCACTTTGTAATGATTGGTTATTTGCAAAAAAATTTCTTGGTTTTCTCTTTAGGTTTTTAAGTAATCTTTGTTTGCTGCAAAAATATTTGTTTTAGAGAATTTTTATAATTAGTTGGACAAACATTTGTTCAAGTAATTCCCCTCCCCACACTTGAATCTCACATTGTCCTCAATGTGACAAGATTCGTGAAAATATAAAGATTCTAATTGAGTATTATGGGTTAAAATGGAGAGTTACTTCCCTATGGGTCAACGAAATTTCGACAGAGCGTCCCCAGTTTTTCGTCTGTTTTCCTGTTTTTGTACCTGTATAATATAAACCTGCAAACAACCACAAACAACCAAGCATAAACTGCTAAAAATTGGGTATGGAATCTTCCATCCCTTGCCTTTTCGGGCTAAATAAGTACCTAGCATAATGTCTTTGGCACCCACGGCCATAAAAAATATCCAAACCAACATAAAAACAAACAAACAAGTACGATGAAAAGTAAATTGTTTAAAACACACATCATAAGTTCTTAGAATACTACCAACCCGTTCCCATGCCCGACCTACCTGTGCCGCCAGTCATCAGTTACCCGCATCCGGGTCAAATGGTCCCCACTGGCTGTCCATGCGATAGCCCAAACGCTCAATCTCCCGCCTCGTCTCTGCATATTCGGCTACTCGCTGTGCATCCGAGGCAGCCATCTGCTCTGACATCCTGTTAAATGAGGCAGTAGTGTTTGCTGAGAATTGATCATAATTCCAAATATACCCTCGAATGAGTATCGGCTATCGTGTGACGAACTGGGGCCGGCCCCTGATGAAGATGGGCCTCCTCTCTAATGATAGGTGCGGCGGCGTTGTTGTCTGGGCGGTGACTGTCGTCTCTCATGCACATCCTGAATCATCATCTCTGACGGGTCTTCTGGGTCCCACACTTGGTTGTTTTTGTCACAAAATCTCCATATACCGGGGCTGATTTGCTGAACCATCTGCATGCTTTCACAGTAATCAAGGTTGAGAGCGGTCGTGTCTGGGCTTGGAGTTCCTTCTGTGTCTGCACCATAGGTCCTGTAGAGGTTGTAGATCCAGGGACCACCAAAGATCGGGGAGTTCCCTTTGGCAGTAGCATTTGACATGAAAAGTTTGCAAAATAGCATCGTGATATTGCATGGTACTTTGTTTTCATGCAGTATAATACCCAAAGATCCTTTAGGTTAACAACCCCTTCGCTCTGACCTCGAGCTGTGACGGTATGACTCAGCAACCGGTGGATGTATCTCATTAGCGGGTCACGCAGTGCTGTGCTTTTAGAAACGCTTGGCCTGTACGTTGTTGTTCCATAACTTAACTGTTCCCAAGCTTCTTCCCTTATGGTTCCTGTACGGCTTCATCATCGTCACCTTCATCTGTAAACGTTGTTTTTGTTTCGAACCAGATATTGGTGTCAGTTTTTTCGGCTGTGTAAATACCCAAATCGATTCCCAGTTGGGTGACAGAAGTTGTATGCCACACACCCCCACAACGAAACTCAATTGCCTTGGTATCTCACATGTTAAACTTTTTCTTCTTAAAGTTGAACGAGGCTAGGAATTCTTTTGTGAGTTCTGTAACTGAATCCCCAGTCTGGTTAAAAACCTGTCCCTAAGGTCCTTCTACAATGTTTTGATAGCGGTCCCATTGGTTTACGTGTCTTAAGGTGTTTTCACATGCACGGAAGTGGGCTTCTATTGTTGAGGTATGTTAATCTTTCGTTTGCCATTTGGTCCTTTTACTTGCGGTTTCCGAAGACTAGGAACGCATGAAAATCTTCCCCATACTCGGCCATCTGCAATTTATAACTTAATTTAGTCAAAACTCATGAAAAATTTTCATTTTGCTGAAACAGAGAGCAAAGCACAGCGGCGTGCTTTTAGAAGCACGGTACCGTGCTGCTGCTTCTGGTTCAGATTCTTTGATGTTTGACTTTTGGTTGACCATGGCTCGTGTTGTTTTGTGCACGGCTCGTGTTTTTAATACCGATTTCTAACTTACCCCAGACTCGAACCCTCATTCCTAACTGGTTATATCAATTGGGTTTAATGGTGGGTCGGGTATTCATGCAAACACACAAAACCCAATTTGTTTCTTACAATTAAACCCTAACCATCAATCATTCAACAATCTATTCATCATAATCAAGCATAATAACCCATAACCTCTTCGGGTTTTGACCCGATTTGAACAATTTAAGGGTTAATCTAAACCTAGAGTGATGAATTTGAGTAATGCAATTGTTAAATTAACACACCTTAGGTTTAGAATCGAAGATTTGATGAAGAAATTCGTAAAATAGCTGAGGGTCGGCGGTTTTTGGTTCAGAACGCAGTGAAATTAGGGTTGGAAGTGTTAGAAAGTTATTTTATTAAGTTAAAAACTCGTAACTGCCCTGATACCAAAAACACAGCCCCGTGCTTTTAGAAGCACGGTACCGTGCTGCGTAGTGCAGACAGTACTGTTGTGTTTATTTGCTGGGCTGGTTTGTTTTTAACTGGGTTTTTATTTTCTGGTTAATTTAAACTTGGTAATTTAACATCCTAATTTTCATTAAAAATATAAAAGTAAAGACATAATTAAAGATAGATGAAATGAAAAGTAGAACAACAATTCTCGGGTCCTAACACATAGTACTAGCAGAAACAACTTAAACATGAAACAAAGTTGAAACTTCAACGGCCACCACCCCCGAACAAGTCCTGGATGTGTGGTGGTGCTCGCTTCGCTTCCAAAAGTTCGTCAAGCTTTTTGTTGAGCGTGACGATTTCTCGGTTGAGAAAGTTAAGTTTGGAAGTCACATCTTTGTGGTGGCCATCCACCACATGGAAGTTCTCGAACCTAAGCAGGTTGACTTTGTTAATCAACTCGACTACTCGAGCTTTGGTTTGCATGTTGCTATTAACTTGATCTCTTACGATGCATTGGAGTCTCATGATTTGTTCCTCGAGGAAGGAAGATTCATGTTGTTTCCCCTTTTTCACTGACTTCCATTCAACCCTTTTTCCTTCCATTTAGGAAGTATTTGTTTGGTATAAATGGAATAGTGAAATTATGCATGCATTTTATATAGACTGGGAAGTTGAACACGGCACCGTGTTCTTGGAAACACGGCCCCGTGCTGCTAGAAGAATAATTGTACGGAGTCAGAGAATTGTACGGAGTCAGCGCGTATCATGCTGAAGATTCTAGAGTGACCACGGCGTCGTGTTTAGGAAAGCACGACCCCGTGCTTTTTGTCTCAGTGAATTTCATTTTAATTTTCATCATGATTCTCGATTTGGAATTTTTTAGAATGACGTTTATTGTGATAAATTGGAAGTTTGGTCATCTAAAAAATTACTTTTCATTAAATAAAGATCCTAGAACAATTTCGGGATAAGCCCGGGTTTCCTAAGAAAAGAAAATAATCGGGTTAAGCCCGAAGTCCTGACACATTGTGCTTAATGCACTTGTTTACACATAAAAGCATAAAATTAAGTTTCCTAGAGTTCCCCGAAAGGTTCTCCTCCTCCGAATGGTCCTGGTGGTGGAAATAAGTGAAACCGAGAACTTGAAATTGGAGTTGCTCGTTGATATCTCGGAGTTCCGTTTTCATGTTTTCCACCGATTCGGTGAGTTGCACGAGACGCGTCTTCGCAAGGAGATTCATTTCGGTGAGTTCTTTCACGAGTTCTTGAAGTTTCAAGAGAAGCTCGGTTTTTTAAACATGGTGGGCATCGTTTCTCGGGTGTCGGGAAACGGGGATTGCTTCACTCATCTCAGTTGGCATGCTGAATTTTCAGAGGTTTTTTTGGTTTTCGTTTTGCAAGAAATGCAATAACACAAGGTGCCTTTTATAACCAAACAGGATACCGAGCACGGCACCGTGCCTTTGAGAGCACGCCCCGTGGTTTTATATAATTTTTTTTAACTTAAACTTTAAATATTTACAGGGCCTAGTTTTGTAAAGGTCTTGGCCAGACTTATTTCCTTGATTTTTTAATCAAGAAGTTTGGAGGGTTAATACCTCCAACACTTCTTTAAGTGGACCGTCGATATATGGCTTTAATCGATGTCCATTTACTTTGAACTTCTGGCCGTTTGAATTTGAAATTTCGATGGTTCCATAGTAAAAAATTGTTTCAACTACGTATGGACCTAACCATCGTGATTTCAGTTTTCCTGGGAAAAGACGTAAACGAGTGTTGTATAACAGTACACGATCGCCAGTTTGAAATTTTTTATTTCCTTTTAAATGAGCGTCGTGTATGCGTTTAGTCTTTTCTTTGTAGGACCAGGAATTTTCGTAGGCTATTGTTCTCAGTTCATCGAGCTCATGAATTTGATCTTCCCGGTTTGTTCCGGCGGACGTTAGATCAAAATTAACTGCTCTAAGGGCCCAGTAGGCTTTGTGTTTTAATTCTACTGGTAGATGACATGCCTTCCCGTAAACGAGCTTGAAGGGTGTCGTTCCTATGGGGGTTTTGTAGGCCGTCTTAAGTGCCCACAATGCGTCATCTAACTTTTTTGCCCAATTTTTGCGATTCATCCCCACACTTCTTTCCAGAATTCTCTTAATTCCTCGATTCGAGACTTCCACCTGTCCACTGGTCAGCGGGTGATATGGTGTTGCCAGTCGGTGGTGAACCCCATATCGTGCTAAGACCTTGTCCATCAGGGTGTTACAGAAGTGAGTACCTCTGTCGCTAATGAGGGCTTTTGGCGTTCCGAATCTTGAGAATAACTTTTTCAGAAATCGTACAACTACTCGAGCATCGTTGGTGGGAAGAGTTGTGCTTCTACCCATTTAGACACGTAGTCGACTGCTACAAGGATGTATTTATTTCTGAATGAGTTAGGAAATGACCCCATGAAATCTATCCCCCATACATCAAAGATTTCACAAATTTGAATGCCCTTTTAAGCCATCTCATTTTTGGCTAAGATGTTTCCGGCTCTTTGACAACCATCGCATGTTTGGATCAAAGTATGTGTATCTTTGTATATAGTGGGCCAGAAAAATCCTGCATCAAACACTTTTCTGACCGTGGTGGCGGGTACCATGATGTCCTCCTGTTGGTCCCTCATGGCAGTGTTTGAGAATGTCTAAGGCCTCCTTGCCTGCTACGCACCTATGAATGACTTGATCCGCACCTATCCTAAATACGTATGGGTCTTCCCAGAAGTTAAACTTAAGATTGGAGAAGAATTTCTTCCGCTGTTGGTGGGTAAGTCCTTTTCTGAGAATCCTACAAGCTAAGTAACTTGCGAAGTCGGCATACCAAGGACTTTCGTCTTTTTCCTTTATTACGTCTTGAATGTGCATGAGGACTTCATGTGGGAAATTATCATTGATAATTTCTTTGTGAAGTTCTTCGGGGGTTGGACATTCTAAACGTGAAAGATGGTCTGTGGCTACATTTTCTGCTCCCTTCTTGTCTTTAACTTCGATGTCGAATTCTTTGAGTAGTAGGATCCACCGGATGAGTCTAGGTTTGGCATCTTGTTTGTTTAATAGGTAATGTATTGCGACGTGATCGGTGTAAACTATGGTTTTGGAAAGAACTAGGTATGATCTAAATTTTTCAAATGCAAAAACTACTGCTAGTAACTCTTTTTCTGTTGTGGTATAATTTTCTTGTGCATCGTTTAGAGTTTTACTGGCATAGTAGATTGGGTGAAAGTGATTTTCTTTGCGTTGTCCGAGTACGGCTCCAACTGCAAAGTCACTTGCGTCGCACATGATTTCGAATGGAAGGGTCCAATCGGGTGTCGTCATGATTGTTGCGTTGATAAGTTTGTCTTTTAGTGTATTGAATGACTCAACACACTCCTCAGAGAAGACAAATGGTGCGTCTTTCTCCAGAAGTTTGGCCATAGGTCTTGAAATTTTTTAGAAGTCTTTTATGAAGCGTCGGTAGAAACCTGCGTGACCTAGAAAACTTCTAATGGCTTTGACTGAAGTTGGCGGCGGAAGTTTGGATATGGTTTCTATTTTGGCCCTATCAACTTCTAGTCCGTTTTGAGAAATCTTGTGTCCTAAAACAATGCCTTCCTTTACCATAAAGTGGCATTTTTCCCAGTTGAGCACTAGATTTACTTCTTCACACCTAGCTAACATTTTGTCTAGGTTTTTCAGGCAATGATCGAAAGAGTCTCCAAAGACTGACAAGTCTTCCATGAAAACCTCCATAGAGTTTTCAATCATTTCATGAAAGATGGCCACCATGCAACGTTGGAAGGTGGCTGGAGCATTACATAGTCCAAATGGCATTCTTCGGTAGGCGAAGGTTCCGTATGGACATGTAAAAGTAGTTTTTTCCTGATCTTCAGGAGCAATGGGAATCTGAAAGTATCCGGAAAATCCATCAAGAAAACAGTAGAACATTTTTCCAGATAATCGTTCGAGCATTTGGTCTATGAAAGAAAGTGGAAAATGATCTTTTCTTGTGGCATCATTAAGCTTTCGGTAATCAATGCAAACTCGCTAGCCTGTGATGGTTCTCATGAGTATTAGTTCGTCCTTCTCGTTCATTACGACCGTCATTGCTCCCTTCTTGGGTACTACTTGAACGGGACTTACCCAAGGCGAATCTGAGATTGGGTAGATTAATCTGGCATCAAGCAGTTTGATTACTTCCTTCTTCACCACATCTTGCATGTTGGGATTGAGAAGTCTTTGATGTTGGACCACGGGTTTGTATTCTTCTTCCATGAGGATTTTGTGAGTACAAAAGGAGGGACTGATGCTCTTGATATCCATGATCTTCCATGCGATAGCCATCTTATGGTTTTTGAGAACCTTAAGAAGTTCGTCTCTCTCTTCTTTGGAAAGGTGAGATAAAATAATTACTGGGAGTTGAGAGTCTTTCTCTAGAAAGGCGTATTCGAGATGTTTTGGTAGTTCTTTTAACTAGGCTGGTGGTTCTTCAATTGATGGTTTTGATTTTTCATTGTTTTCAACGATTTCGCATATCGTTTCTGATTCTTCGTGGTAGTTATTGTTGAGATTTTCGTTTTCTAAAATGGGTTTGTTGAGTGTTTTGTCTAAGACTTGTGTTTCTATGGGAGTATTGATGGAGGAATCTCGCATATAGCAACTTACGATGGAGTCTATGATGTCAACACAATATAAAGTGTCATCGTGTTGTTGCGGATATTGCATAGATTTTCCTATGTCAAAAGTGATTGCCTCCTCATTGACCCTGAGAGTGAGTTTACCGGTTCAAACATCAATGATAGCCTTTGCGGTGGCTAAAAAGGGTCTTCCTAAAATTAGAGGTACACTTTTGTATTCCTCCATGTCTAGAATCACAAAATCTACTGGGAAAACAAACTTGTCAATTTTGACAAGCATGTTTTCAACAATGCCCCTAGGATATTTAACGGATCGGTCAGCTAACTGAATGCTCATGCAAGTGGGCTTTGGTTCTCCTACCCTTAGTTTTGCAAAAACCGCATAAGGCATTAAATTAATACTAGCTCCTAGGTCAGCTAGGACATTGCTAACAGATAAATTTCCTATGAGACAAGGGATAGTAAAGCTCCCTGGATCGGTCATCTTTGTCGGTAGCTTGCTTTGGAGGACAGCCGAACATTCTTCACTTATGGTGACATGTGAGAGCTCCTCCAGCTTTCTTTTGTTTGTCAGCACTTCTTTGAGAAACTTGGCATATTTTGGCATCTGAGCAATAGCTTCGACAAAAGGGATGTTGATATGGAGTTGTTTAAAGAGTTCTAGAAACTTCCCATACTGGGCTTCCAATCGCTCCTGCTTCAGTCTTCCAGGGAATGGAATAGGTGGAACATAAGTTCGGAGTGGTTCCTTAGGCTGGATTATGCTTGTTGGGGTCAACCTTTCCTGCGGTTCATCAGGAGACTTCTTCTCCATAACTGGTTCTGAAGTTGGTGAGACAACAGTGGTCGTATCGCTTCGGAGTGTAACGGCGTTAGCTGTTGCATTCGGGTTGGTGATTGTGTTGCTTGGAAGGGCGCCAGGTGGTCTTTCGGATAATTGTAGGGCAATTTGTCAGATTTGGGTTTCTAGGTTCTGAAGTGATGCTTGTTGACTTTTGAGATCGGCTTCATGTTTTAATAATACTCCACTGATATCAACAGCTATTGAGTCGGCTTTCTTTTCTGCTTCATTTGTTTTGGTCATTAATTGGATTAACATTTCTTCGATCTTAGAGTAGCTTGGATTTTGATGGCTATTCGAGCTTTGATCTTGGTATTGAGGTTTAGGTTGGAAGGATTGATTAATCGGTCTCTTTTCGAATCCGGATAAGGGTTGAGTGTTACCTCCGTCTTTCCAGCTGAAATTCGGGTGGTTTCTCCATCCTGGATTGTAGTTGTTGCTGAAAGCGTTGTTCTGTCGAGCAATGAAATCGACTTCTTCCATGGCCATGATGACTTGTTTACAGTCATTCGTCTTATGATTTCCTCCACAAGTGTCACAAGTGAGTCTGGTTTTTGATAGCTCGGCTTTAAGTTGTTCGAATTTTTTAGAAAGAGCTTCAAGCTGTGCTGTGACAAGAGTGTTGGAATCAACGTGGTGTATTCCTTTATGGGTAGGTGTAGATCTTGGTGGGTTGTAATCGAAACTCTTCTTTGCGGCCTTCTCCAGGACTTCAAATGCTTCGTTAGGTGATTTAGATCCCAGGTCTCCACCAGCGATTTGGTCGATGGCCTGTTTGTTTTTACTGGATTGTGCGTCAAAGAAAGTTTGAACTTGCAACCATACGCTCAGTCCATGATGTGGGCATCTTCTTAAAAGACTTTTGTATCTTTCCCATGCTGCGTGTAACGACTCATCATCATCAGTCCGGAATCCGGTAATGCTGGCTCGGTATTTGACAGTTTTATCGGGCGGAAAATATTTGAGTAGGAACTATTCAACCATCTGGTCCCAAGTGGTAATGGAACCAGAGGAAAGAAATTCTATCCATTCTAGGGCTTGGCCCCTTAGAGCGAAAGGAAAGAGTTTAAGCTTGATTTGATCTTCTGAACAGTTTTGGATTTTAAAGGTTCCGTAGATTCGTAAGAATCGAGATATGTGAGAAAGAGGGTCTTCGTCGAGGAGACCATGAAATTGAACTGAATTTTCCACCATATGAATGGTTCTTGATTTGATTTCGAAATTTTCGGTGATTTCGGGTGGAGCCACTCCATTGTCGTAGCCTTCAAGAGTTGGCTTGGCATACTGGCTCATGTTCGGCTCATTGTTCTGGGCCGCCATCATTTCTTCGGTTTGATTTTCTCCTAATGTAGTGGCGTCTACTGATTCGTCTTTGATTGCTTCTGTGGTTTCTATAGTTCGTTTACGAGTTCGTCGACGAAAGAGTCGTTCCGGTTCAGAAATTGGAGAAACAAGCTCAGGCTCAGAAGTAGAGGAGATACATGGGACTAAATCAAAAGTAAACTAGAGTAAAAGTTAGCTAAATTTAGTCTAAAAGGTTAGTCTATTAATAAGCTTAAAATTAGGCTAAAAACTAAACTAAGGTCTAAGTTAATTAAGCTAGAGTAAAGTAAGGTAAATAAAGGTTAAAAATTAGGCTAGCCGTAAAATTATATATGTTAGTATTACAAATAAAGATAAAATAAAATAGAAGTTAAAAATTTTGTACAATTATAGACAATGATTAAATTAAAACTTGGATCGTTCTTAGAAACGTACCGTGTCCCCGGCAACGGCGCCAAAAACTTGATGCGTGTGCGTGCGTGGTGTATGAAAATATGATGGATGAGATGATTTTCTTTTGCACAAGATCATGTTTTAAATTTATAAAAGTGATTTCTACAAAGACTAAACACACACAAAATAGGCAAGTGTACCTATCGTATATGTAGAATAGTATTGGTAAGAACCAAGTATCGATCCGTGGACACAAAGGTTTCTAATAACAAATCGTTGTTTTACTTTAATCGGAAGTTTTAATCATTTTTGGGGTTAATTTTTGAACTTTTATAAAATATAAATACTTACATATAATATATAGGTGACCAAGACAAGAGATTCTAAATGAGTTGTTCAATTATGCGAAGGTTACCATCTAAGATCAAGAATCCACTCCATTTTAGCATTGATAATTAATATGTAGACATGTGATAAACTTGCCGTAGCAATATATGATAGATAGCTCCTTAAACCTTAAGTGAGCATATTTGGCACTAAGGAGATGATATGCGCATTTTAAAGTCCACCCTTTCCTAATGTCATACCATCTCAATAATGTCAATTTAAGTTGGCAAGTAGTTTTGTAAAGTAGAAAGATTAGGATTGACTTCAATTTCTCGAATACCAATTCTAACAACTTCGGGTGGTTGTAGTTCATCACACAACCTCCCCTTGGTTGATTTAAGTAGGTTATAATTACACATTCCGTTAACATATGGTTTCTTTAGCTAATTTGATATCCTAAGCAAAGCTATTTTCGGATTACCAAGGTTTAGAAAAATACACCATAACTTATATCTCATCATTTCTAAGCACAATATAAGGATCCATGTTTCGATAATGTATCAAAGTATTTCTATCTTTCAAGAACATAAATCGATCATGAACGATTGCCAATGATATTGACAACCACCAACTTTGAATTAGTGATTTAAGATGGTGAAACATTTCTCATCAAAAGATAATTGTAATATAACCATGTACTTTACTAGACTACATCACATGTCTTGATTAATTATCAAGTAAAACAAAGCTTCTTCAAAGATTTTAGATGGTAAAAGGAGTTTAGCTCATAATGAGCATGATGATAAACATTAAGATGATTGATAATAACAAATACATGATTAAACTTGGAACAATCTAACCAAATGTAGATGAATCCTTCTTCTTAATGATGGTAATGATAGTTGATGATGATGATTAGTGGTGATGACCTCCAAACCTTCAAACTCTTCACTAGATCTTCAAAATGAGTGTTAGTGTGTGTTTTTATAAGTGAAAACCGGAGAGAATTCTTTTCAAGACACACTTGATGAATGCAACATGAGCTACTATTTATAGGCAATCTGGATGGTAAGGCATGGCCCCGTGCAAGATGAGCACGGCCCCGTGTATTTTTATGACATGTGCCAGATTTGTTTTGTCTTTTGTGTGAGGTGGCAACGGCCCCGTGGTTAGCAGGCACGGCCCCGTGCTTTTTAGTGACATGTGTCAGATTTGTTTTGTCTTTTGTGTGAGGTGGCAACGGCCCCGTGGTTAGTAGGAACGGCCCCGTGCTTTTTAGTGACATGTGCTCAATTCTTCTTTGTCTTTTCTGTATTCCCGTCCACAGCCCCGTGCATGATGGGCACGGCCCCGTGCGGATTTTGTCTTTTCTTGTTTCAGAAGCATGGGGGCGTGTTTCTTGAGACATGGGGGCATGTTTCTTTGTTTTCTTGTGTTTTTTTCTGTTTTGCTTCGTCTTTTTGCTTGTTTCTTCGTTTGGGGTTTGGTTTCACCTGAAATTATGTTTTATTATGATAAGTAGTCTTTTATGCTATATTATAAGATAGAAATTGCAGTTTTTAGAGATTATTTGATGCCGAAAAGATGTATATTTATATGTACATCAATGATCTTGGCTGAAAGAACGAGGATCCTTGAGTTTATTGAGCCACGGATCCTGGAGTAGTGAAATCCAGCACCCTAGGCATCAAGGGAGTCTGATCCTCCGCTGGCCTCTTTCTTTTCTTGAGATCTTCAATTTCACGTAGGATCATCTGGTTGGTTTTGTTTTGCTGATCCATGTATGCCATAACCTGTGAAAACATAGCAGAAACATCATTGTTAGATTTGACCACCGTAGTGGCAGCAGTGGTTTTTGAGCTCTGGAAGACTGGAATTTGTGTCTTGTTTCCAGCCGCGGTGGTCTTTAGTGCTCCCGTAATTGGAAGAGGCATCGGCGGCAAAGTTCTTGATGAGAGAGAAACCGAGGATGGCATGGTTGATAAAGCAGAGGTTGATTGAGAGGCCATTGAAAGTGATATGGGTATGAAAGGTTGAATATTGATATGGTATTTTCTGGATTATAGCACCAATTGCCCCACGGTGGGCGCCAAATTGTTTTGGATAAAAATCTTCTAAGGATAATGTATCCAAATCTGTTAAGTGAGGTATAGTGCTAAAACGATAATACTGAATGTGTAATCGAAATCTTGGTGAACACAATGATTTGATCACGAGAGAAAAAGCCCTTGAATACGATAATCTTACTTCGGTCAAAACTTAACAAGGTAATCTTTGATCGATTGACTTCGGTCAAGGATTAACGAGATAATCTTTGGTCGAATCACTTCGGTCAAGGATCAAAGAGGTAACCTTTGGTCGGGTAGTACGTGATTATAGTAATCTCCGGCACAAAAAAACCCCGGACGGTGAAAACTATCACCGTCGATTATATTGATAACAATAGGTGGTTACAAGTGTTGTGGAGTTGATGATCAATGTTACCAAGTAAGCTAGTGTGTAGAGAGAATATATGGTTCTGCTCTAGTGTGTGTGAGAATACATGTGTTTTCTAATTGATCATCATCTCAATATATATATAAGATAATAACTCATTGGAGTTATTAATAATTAAGACTATTAACTAATTTTCCTAAAAATCCGCCTTTATCTTGAATGTAAACGTAACAGCCACTTTGACCACGTGCTCCATCACTCAGGCTACGATATAGGGGGTAGACCAGGTCTTGGAGCCGTTACACTTGATAAATATCAGCCTTCATATAAGAAACAACCGTTAATAGCACCAAATACCGAGGATCCATGATCCTAACATAGCTCTGGAACTCTTCAGAAGGATAATTGATCCAGACACGTCAGTATCTTCTTGACTGCAAGTTAGTGCATAGACTGAGTCTTCTAACCGTTACTCCTGCTAAATATAAGACTACACCTGAGAACAACCGTTAATAAATAATAAGTACTGTGAATCCTTGATCCTGACGGGATCTTGAACACACGCTAAGGATAACTGATCCAAAACATATGCCAGGATAACATATCCACAGTGTCAAATTTCTGTGCACTAACAGGTTACGTTCACCGTTAATAGTTATTCCTTTCTTCAGATGTGCACGGCTAGCTGTATAATATTTACATGTATCAATTAACTATTACTACTCATATCGTATGTCTACCTTTATATAACCCACAACAAATTGGGGTCCGGGGACAGCGCCCCTGGCAGCGGGGTTCTAGGGGCGGCAGCCCTTAGCGGGGTCCAAGGGGCAGAGCCCCTGGCTGGGTCATTAGTTGTCTTAACACATTTTCCATTAACATTTTAAGTTATTTTCTAAGTTGGGCTTGCTTAGTTTTGATGAGTTACGGACTCATGGTTTGTGGACTCAGTAAGGTCAGGTCCAAACTGTCCATTAAAGCACTTAGGCCCACTAGGATCAGGCCCAAACATAAGCTGGGTCAGCCGAGAACTCTAAGCAGACAATCCCTGTTGACCGAGAACCATAAGGTTTGACCGAAAACATGTTTGACCGAAAACATGTTTGACCGAAAACATGAGCTGACCGAGAACATGAGCTGACCGAGAACCCTTACCGAGAACCCTTGGTGTCTGCCTGTTGACCGAGAACCATAAGGTTTGACCCAGGGTTCCTAAATCTGGCCGAAAACCCCCAGCTCAGCCCAGTTTTCTTTCCTATGCTCCCACCTTGCCCAGTTAACTCGTTTAATGGTTCGAATCATGAACTTTTACCCCTTTATTATCATCGTTCATAACCGTTTTACACGCATTACTATCACGGCTTCAAGATCTATCCCGTTTAGGCATAAGGTTTAAACCTTTATTGTGTTAAAACGTTCTAGACTAGTTCTAGGGTTCCTTTATGAACCGTTTATACCTATGAGTCCATTTCATCCATTTTAAATCATCAAGTTTGTATTTTTATGAAACATTTAGACCCGATTTACTCTAGGTTTGAGTTTCATGATTATTCGTTCATAAAAACGTAACCTTTAAGGTCAAGAACGTACCTTTATGATGTTTCTAGGTTACGGCTAGGCTTGATTATGAACTCGGATCTTGTAGCTAGCTTGAATATCTAGGATAGTTCAAGGATCTTGACTTGCTTGACCTTGGATCCCACTTTCTCTCTTACGGCCGAAAAGGAAAGGAGTGTGTGTGTGTTTAAGGTGTAGGCAAGGTGTGGAATGAATGGAAATGGAAAGGATTAGGGTTTAAGGGGTATTTATACTCCCTTAAGCCCATGGACCTAAGGCTCATCTTTCCTTTTTAGTCCATGATTAATTCCATTTAATCTAGCCTACTTATCTTTCCCCCTATTAGTATTATTTTATTTACCATCTTAAGTAAACTTGATTTTTATAAGAAATAATATTATTTCTTTGAAATTCGGGATGTTACATTTACCCCTTTGTTTGTATCCAAAATGTATCTTTGAAATATATTCTATTGTTTTATCCGTGTATGCCTTTTGTACTCCTTTCTCTTTCCAAAACTTATTATATTATATGTCTTGTATGTACATCTCTTGTATCCAAAATATCTTACAACGTATCTGTGTTATTCATAAACTAGTTTTTAACCTGGCGTGTTGTGTCAGGAAGGTTGATAAAACTTAGACGGTGATAAAACCCAAGTGTTGAGCCGGTAAGTCGATGCCAATTTGATTTGTGACGCACGTTATTGTACTGAAATTAAAACCAAAGATAAAACAAAAAAACTATCAAAATTGAGGTGGACGAATGGGGTGGCGTTGGTAAAACCCAACCGTTTTTTATCTTGGGCTTTGAAACGGTGAGTCTACTGGAATTCGGTCGGTTTCTGCCACGTTCTATATAATACCGGAACCGGAAAATAATGGTGTTCGAACAGTCTTCGTTACGTTTGTTATGGTGACTGAACTAAAAATACAAAAACAAAATTTGCGGGTCAATTGTGTGCCGCCAAGTGGTCCAATATGGCACTTGCGGCACCAAATTTGTTATTCGTTATATGGTTAAATATGCGTGACTCTCTTTCCTTTCCCTGAAATTTCGTTTTCATTACTATTACTATATATGTATATATGTAAAATGAAGTAATCAATGAGATTAAGTTGTAGGAATTTAGTTAACGATATATCTAGGTTTAAGATGATAAAGATCAAAAAATAATTATGAATGAATAACAATTTTATTATCACATATTAATTCAATCTCCATAGATTTATGGATTTTTCATCAATCTCTTTCGAATATGTAATATAAAACATGTTTTATTCATGCTAATTACCCATGACCTAATGGTCTAGTGATATGGTGTTCATTCTTTCAAAATGAAGGTGGTGGGTTCAAATCCTTGCAAGTGCAAGATTAGGAGAAAATTTTGGTGGAAATAATTTTGTTGTTTAAAAAAATCATGCTAATTTTATACATGATATTCTTTTTATGTTATTCATAATCAAACATTTTATCATCTTTTGTTAGAATTCGCTATTTCATTAAAATATATATATATATATATATATATATATATATATATTACAACTTATAAAATCACTAGTGCATATTTTTTGTTATGAAGAATTGCGTGTAAAATACACTACTTATATGTGTGTATACTCCATCGGAATGTATAATTTAAACTTATAAAACCATTTAATTTGATAAAATATAGATTTTTTAGTTTAATCATTTAATTTATATAGCTTAATTGTATTTCTTTAAAGCATCTCATGCATCTTCTAAAACTAGTCAATTGATACACACATGTGTGAGAGGGGTGGGGTGGGGTGGGGTGGGGTGGGTATTATAATTAGTTTTTAATTATTAATATAAAAACTAAACAATTAAAATTCGCGCCTCTAGTAGTAAAGATGTAATTTCAAAGGTTTTAGTTCACTTAACCGGCTAATAGACGGCTGGACATAAAGATAAAATCTCAGCCACAATGGCCCAACATGTTTGATTAATAAAATAAAATCACAACTTGTTCACCCGTGATATGAAATCTCAGCCACAAAAGCCCAACGTATTTGATTTTTAAAATAAAGTCACAACTTGTTCACTCACATTTGCCACCAGGACACAAACAACGCCTCTATATTAGTTTGCAATTTTACACTATTTTATTTTTAACTGGAAACACCTTCAATTTAGTTTGCAAAAGTCCACTTCAATTAATCTAATTTTGAATCTCAAATGTTCCACATCTATGTGACCAACTGACCATCTATGTGACCATGGCTATCCATCTTTTCACATTGGTCGTCGGCTTATGTCATAGTAGTAGACGTGCACAAATCGGGTTCACCTTTAAAACCCGAACCGGTTTGGAACCGGTTTTTTTCAAACCGGGTAGAAAATGACACCAGTTCCAGTCAGGAACCGGTTCGGTTCCCGACCCGAACCGATGCCCAGAAATGCAAACTTTTAGGAACCGGGTTGGGTTGGAACCGGACCGGTTATTACGTAAAAACCGGTTCCACCGGTTTTTTTTGAAATTCAAACAATATAGCCGTTAGAAACCGGTTCCAACGGCTATATAGCCGTTTTTGACCTTTGGAACCGGTTTTATTACTATATTTAGCCATTTTTCATCCTATAAATATCAATGTATTAGTGTGTACTTGTTAAACCACTTCCAAAGCTATAAAACACACTCCAAAACACAATTAAGCTTAAACCGACAACAAATGACAACTAATGACGACGTTGTTATGGTGATCGAAACAACAAGATGCCCCGATGTTTGGGTTCATTACGATTTGTGTCTAATGACCGACTCACATGAGATGGCACGTTGCAAATATTGCTCGAAGTTTCTTAAAGCAGGGTCCAACTCGACATTACGAAAACATATGAATAAGTATTGTCGAAAGAAAAGAAGTTTGGATGCTAAAAAAGCGGAAGTGGGAGAATCGTCCGGCTCTACAACCCAAAAATAAGTATTCCCGAATTAAAACGACGGACTTTGTTTTTTAAGTTTTAGTTGTTATGTTTAGTATCGTTTATGTTTTAATAATGTTTGTAATAGTTATTGTTTAAATAAATAAAATGTTCGTCGTTATTAAAAAAGTAACAAAAAATTAATCATGAGTAACAAAAGTAATTATAATTAAACAAATCAAAAACTAAATATTAGTTGAACAAGTTACAAATAATTTTACTAAAACAAATAAAAAACACAAATTACAACTCTTCTTCGTCTTCATTTTCGTCTTCACCCTCGTCTTCGTTATCGGAAGAAACCCCGTCCTCCGCCTCCTCATCATGAATATGACGCTCTATTGGTATTTCGTCTTCAAAGTTCGTCTTGTGTTGTACACGATCCACCGCATCCAAATGGTCCTTTAGGCAAATGCAAACCTCTAGAGACTCGGGAGTTAATTTTGTTCTTCGCATAGATAACACCCTCCCACTAAGAGAAAAAACCGATTCGGAAGCAACCGTTGAGGCTTGTACGGCAAGCAAATCACGAGCCATGGCGGATAGAATGGGAAATTCATTTTGTTTACCTTTCCACCAAGCCAACAAATCAATATTGCGAATTTCGTCGACCGTTGCGCCCTCAACATAGTTTGCTCCACTATATCGACCAAGTTTGCTAGTTGGTGTGTTTCCTCTTTGCCTCTTAGATGCCGATTCACGAATCCCATTCATCAAGTTTATAAGTGGGTCATTGCACGGCCTACTAGTTGTTGTTTTTTTCACAAAAGACGATCTCATGCTTGGACCATACATTTGAAAATAATGGTCATAAAGGTCTTGAAGGTTTTTGTTGAACTTTTCCTTCGCTTCCGTCGACAACTTCGGGTCGATCTCGTGCATACCTAAGTTGTCGAATATTTCCTCAATCGTTGTCTCAATCCCATTAACATTCCAATAGGGGTTTAATGCGGCGGCACAAGTAAAGACCGGCGGTATGTTTTCAAAATATTTTATGAACTTTTCCTTCATCACCGCAACAATATTCTTGAAGAGTTTGTTCTTATCCCAAAGCTTTTAAAAACACAAGACATATAGTACAATTCTTGCAAAACCCAACAACTAGTAGGGTAATAGACTCCCGATAATTTTGTTGTTGACTTTTTGAACACGTCAAGATACTCCAACAAATAACCGACTTGGACCCAAACACTTTCCGGAAACATATCGGCATCGCGTTCTTCAACAAGATTGTTATGAAAAGCTTGTAAAGTTTGGCGTTGGGCAAAAGCACACTTTAGCATATGACAAGTTGAGTTCCAACGGGTTGGAACGTCCCAATTCGGCCCCAAATACTTTCTTTCAACCGACTTGCAATAGTTCTTATATTCAAGATGTTTTCTTTTACTACTTTTAAAGACATCTTGTAACATAAGTCTAAAGAATTTTAAATCGTCACAAATGTTTTCATTGTCAAGACCTTTTTGAACAACCATGTTGATGATATGTGCAACATATTGAACATGAAAAAAATCCCCGCAACAAGGTGGTGAATATTTAATGATAAATTTTTCGGCCGCCTTAGTATTGTTTGAAGCGTTGTCAAACGAAATCGAAAATATTTTATTTCTCAAGTTGTAAGTCGTTATAACTTCATCAAGTAATTCAAACAATTTTTCGGTGGTATGTGGGAACGAGAAGTTTTCAAAAGCGATGGTGCGTTTCATCAATTGCCATGTCACCGGATCAACCCAATGAGCGGTGACACATATGTATGATTCGGGCAACCCGTGTGGTGCCGACCAAACATCGGTAGTTAAACTAACCATGGCTTCTAAAGAATGAAAAGACTCGATTAACTCTTTTTTAGCACACTCCCACAACCTGATACAATGACGTCCTAAGGTAGTACGACTTATATGTGTGTATCGCGGTTGTAGAGTTTCTCGAATCAACGACGTCAAATCCGGGTCATCAAAGTGGTTAAACGGCAAACCTCGTTGAATAACGAACTTTGCCATTCTATCTTGAACTTGAGTCGTGTTGTAACGAAATAGTGTACCATCTTTACCCAAGTCAATTTGATCGGTCGCGCCAATCCCTTTCAACGCCTTGCAATATGGCTTCTCGATGTGCTTTCTCAAAGTAAAGTTGGAATCGTGCTTTAATAATGAACCACATAGTTTGCAACGAGCCTTTTGATAACCTTCGTCATCCACAATCAAATCCCAGTTCTTCCATATGTCTTCGTTGCGGTTATGGTTGACTACCGTAACAACCCTTGGGTCCTCCGTAGCAGGAACGGGGGCAACAAAAACACTCTTCTTAGCCTTCTTGTTAATTTTTTTGATGGGTGCCATAATAATATTTAGTTGAATGGTCGGGTAACGGAACGGGTTTGCTAAAGGAGTAGTATTTTAGTTTGTTTTTGAGTTTGGTGGTGAAACAAGTGGTGGAAAACAAGTTATATATAGGTTTCGGGCATCAAAAACCGGTTCCACCGGCTATATTACCGATGGAACCGGTTCAACGGCTAGTCTGACCTGTGTTTGACTTTTCAAAAAAAACCCGCCGGACCCGGTTTTTTCGAGTAGGAACCGAACCGGTTACAATTAAGAACCGGGTTGGAACCGATGGGTACATACAAATATGAGAACAGGGTACGATTTTCGGGTACGAAAATACCCAAACCGGGTATTGGGCCAACCGGGTAGGAACTGGAACCGGTTCCGGTTCGGTTCCACCAGTTAGGTTCCGGAACTGGTTTTTTTGTGCACGTCTACATAGTAGGACTCCGTAGGATAGCTTCATGGTGGCGTAACAAAGTGCCACCTTGAATGGTCACTTGATGGTCAAACCCCACGACACATGATCTAATTCAAAATCAGTAACAAATATATCCAAACTGTTCTATTTTCTGCATAAAAGATATTTATAACCTTCATCATGTTACATTAATTTAACATTACTTTATATAATCATCGTTATGTTTGGAGATTATTGTAGAGAGGTACCATTGGCATCTTTAAATTTAACTAGGCATCATCAATGAAAAAAAGAACATTTAATTTTAGTACACCAACTAAATTGTTAAACTAACCCATTAACCAACTTTATAACAAAAATAACAAGTGTACAAGTAACAACAAAATCAACAAATAAACAAACATATTACTAGAACTTCACTCATAGCAGAGCTAGCTATTGGTGGGATCCTCCGAGAACAATGCAATGGGGGCAAACCTTTTCTGTCATAGAAGGTATATAGGTTGCTACCAGTGAGACCCCCAACTTCAAAAACATTTTTTGAGGTAGCAACAAAATTAATGAACAAATTTATGTGAAGGATCCAACAATCATCCTACTTGAGTCCCTATTTTACTTTGTATATATATGTAGGCTGTGTGTAGATCACTGGAGTCTTTGTTAATCCCTCTTTTAGTGAACCAAAAAAATATATATTTCGTTAAGGATTTACCAACGGGAATAGGGGTAATGATAATTCCTTCCCGAGTTCTCCCAATAATTATAGTGCGAGTTACCATCGGACTTTGTCGAATAGTGCGAATTTCTCCTATTGCTGGTCTCAAATGGAGAATTGTAAAAGTCAGATGCTCTTCTGCTACTGCTACTGCTACTTGCAGGTGTGTTCATGTCATCCCACATTTCCTCTTCAAGATCATACTTTGACCTCTGTAAAGTCAAACACAAGGTTAACATATTGCAAGTTTGAAAAAAAAAAAAAAGAGGATGTAAACGGAGAAAGATGGAATCTGATTCAAACCTTGGTGGAATCTGAAAGCACAGCATATGCTTCTCCAATCATTTTGAAGAGTTTATCCGCATCCATTTGAATGGATTCAGTGATTAGTTTCCACTTTTGCCCATCACTTCCACTTTCAGCTCTTGCAATCACCTGACCAGCCTATAATAATATTCAGTAATTACAAACAAACTCATTAGACAAGAAAATAATTTATTTTAGAAAGAGAAAATTGCAGAAATGGTCCTCGTGGTTTGACCAAATTTGCAAGTTTGGACCCGAGATTTTAATACTGCAAACATAGTCCAATATTTGTGGAAGGGTTGCACGCTTATTCCTCACTGTTAATCCCAGTTGCCAGTTGGTTTTAACGGAAACATGAAGTCATGTAATTACCCTCACAATGAGGAATAAACGTGCTACCCTCCCACAAATATTTGGACCATAGTCACATGGTTCGCCATATGCTCCGGTACGGGAACGTGGAACAGGATCGCAATTCGTTAGGCGCCTAAAATTCGGTACGAGTGGGGGCAGGCTCAGCCTACCCATTTCGGATCGCTCTGGTACGATGTATCATTAAAATCAGATGTGTACAACATATAAACTTTAAATATGTAAAAGTCTAGGATGATTTTGAAAAACCTATAAACTTTAAATGAAAATTGTGATTTTGTTAAAAGAAAAGGTAAAGGTAGAAAAATAAAAGTGTCATTTTAACCTAAATCTAAGCCGCCATTATCTTTCTATCTCATTCCATACTAACAGTTCCTTCATCTCTTACATAATTGCTTCATCGAACCTAAAATTCAGCCCGTAATCTCATTTCTACTCACAAATCAGCGAGTAAGAACTAATCGCATGTGAAAAATCAACAGGCGAAGCTCCAAATTCATCTCAATTACTCTTCTTTCAGCGAATTTCCAAATCACAAATCACGATCGATGTTTCCATTTAGTAACGAAACGTGTTTTGCAGATTAAAAATTCGCAATCCCTGAATCAACAGGTACAAGACGATGGGTTTTTCGAAACGCTAATTTAAGTGTCAAATTCGCGAATCGGAGCGTTCTGGGAACACGTTCGTACCGCGATCCGGTACGGACGTTCCAGATCGAAATTCGTGTGCGCCTTAGCGATTTATGTAACTATGATTTGAACTACGTTTGCAGCTTTTAAAATCTAGGGACCAAACTTGCAATGCGATCAAACCACAAGGACCATTTGTGCAATTCTCTATTTTAAATATATAGAACAATAGAACATAAAGAAAGACCTTGTCGGGATGATGTCGGAGAGCTGCTTTCCTATAAGCCTTCTTAACTTCCACTGCAGCATCTGAAGGTTTTATTCCCCTAAAAATTAAAAACATAAATTTTTTTGCTATAAATTTTAAAAACTAAATGAATAAGATAACTAAAAATAAAGAAAAGTAAGGGAACTTACAGAATGAGGTAAAGGTCTAGTGACCTTTCCTTTTTTGAGTTTTCTTCAATAGAAGAAAGACGACGGTGGGCTCGTCTTAGATCCTTCACACTGCCATTAGAATTTTTAGAATTCTCACCCGAATATGTTTCATAAATGGAAATGAGTCTTCGAAGATCATCGGCTGCATGTTTGTAGTCTCTAATCATTTCCCATAAGGTAGACCTTCTAGAGAGTGCCTGAAATTATCACAAAGCAGTAAATTTAAGGCTTGACTTTATATGCTATTAGAGATGTTAAAGTCAAACTTGATTATACCTTTGGATAAGTTTCATCAAGAGCTATAGCCGTGCTACAATCTCCAATGGCATCAATGATTTCACCCAAAGCTTGGTGTGCAGCAGCACGGTTGCAGAAACAAACAGCTGCAAATGCGTGTGATTCCATACTTTTTGATATTGCAGCTGAATAATGCTCTATTGCTTCTGTATGCTTACCATTCTGAAAAGCTTTATTTCCAGCAGTCTAATCAATCCAAGAAAAAGAAAGTAAGAAAAAATAAATGCATGTAAATCATAGTCTCTGGAAAAGATACACCAATATGTACAATGCTAGTCATACCTTGCAGTGTAAAAGCTCACGAATAGTAACAGCCAGAGGGTTTAATGACTCCTTAGGGTCCACACTCCTGCTTAGACATCATATAGCGTTTAAATATATTTGTATAAGAGTTTGTTAGGAAATTGAAATTCATGATTTATTATAACACTAAGATAATAATACAATATGTATTACTTGTCTGAAGTAGGTCCCAACTGCTCATGTTTCTCAATGAATTCGAGAGCTATCTCAAGCCTACCAAGATGAAAGTAGGACTTTGACATCAAGTTCCACCTCCAAAGTTTTGACTCGGTTGCAAAATTCTTTTCAGCTGAATCTAGAGTTTGCTCACACATTTGAACCACATCTTTATGCTTCCCCAACTGTTACATGCAAGACCAGATCCTTAAAAAGTAATTAATTTCAACAGTTAATTAAGTATACCCGATGCATATTATAAATCATTAAGAATATTACATACCACAAGAAGAGCCTCCCCTTTTAAGTTAAGCAATTTCTCCGAATAACAGCTTATAGACAAAGCATCAGAAATCATTTCCAATGCAATAGTTGCTGACTCATAGGTTTTCTGTTGCAGAAGCTCTGCAGACTGCTTCAGATGGTTAGCAACTTTCTGCCAACAAAAGGGATTTTATGGTTAGAATATATAAATCACAGTATAAGAGTATCATTGCAGTAAAAATTGGAGAAACAGTTGACAAAACCTATATAAAGTATGTGATTACCTGTGCCTTTTGCAGACCATCAGCAGCTTCAATTGCAAGTCTTCTATCCAGACAAACAATGTTTTCAGACTCCAAGCACTTGCTATAATTGTATGATGCATCTTCTAGCTCTCCTAGAAGTAAATGACAACTAGAAATAAAAAAAGAGTTAAACATTATAGCCCTTGAATTTCAGAAAGTTACAATAAATATACAAACAGACAGACAGCTTACTTTGCAGATCTTAAGTTGGCTTTGACAAAAGTAGGGTCTAATGCTACAGCTGTTCTACAGTCCTTTAACCCTTCCCTCAGCCTTCCAAGTGCCATGCGTGCGGCTGCACGATTGCTATAGCACAAAAGAAGAGGCTCTATACAAGAAGCAGGTGTCTCAGTATGTTGTATTGAACTAATACCCTTTGAATAACAAACTTCAGCTTCTGATAAATCGCCTTTTTTATAAACTTGGTTTCCCCTGAAAAAAAAATCAAACAACAAAAGTTTAAAGCCATAGCATAATATACAATTGTGAAATATCCAAACAAGGTTGAAATCAAAACCTTTTGCGCCATTTGTCACAAATTTCCTGATCTGAATCGTTAGCATGCTTTCCACTAGTAGATTCATGTGCACGGGATACTTTGGGAGTTGCATATTTTACACCCTGACCGGTTTTTACGAAAATCTTCTTCCGATGAGGTTGTTGTTGTCTTGCTGACTTATCAGCGTCAGCAAATGAGGCGGCAGACGATGATGAAAAGTTGTTTGTACTGAGGTTTACTGTTGTATTAACAGCATCTTTATTTTTAACCTGAGAGGTTGCAGGGTCAGTACCACCATAAGGAGAGAAATCCATTGGTGAACATCCAGCGGATTCTTCATATGACTGTGGGACTTCTTTAGATGAATTAAGACCACCCTGCTGATGGTTCCTACTTTGCTGTCGTAACTTTGCCTTGGTTTTTTTTAACTTTCTTTGACCAACAGAATTGGTTTTACTGAAATCCAACTTCTTACCAAAACCAGAAAACATATCTGATGTAAAAGAGGTTGCTAAATTTATATCTGGTGTATTGAACCCTGTAAATGAAGTCCCAAATACACCATTGTTACTAGGAAAGCTAAAGTTATTGGTTGTTCCAGCTTCATTAATTGGAGGTGCTTCTGAATGATGAACTTTGGGAACAAAACCAAAGTCTATTGTTGAAGATGGAACCGTTTCTTTAATCAATTCAGCTTCCGTCTTCAGTTGATTTTGGCAACACTGACCCTCATCAGTTTTCTGATTCAAGGTTGAAGCATCTGATCTTGCACATGAATTGTTACTCAAATTATTACCTTTTGTGGGATCATGGATATTTGATGTCTTTGACTCATCAAAGGCATTAGATTGAGGGATGTCACTGGTAGCCTTGCCTAAACGCCTTCCAAAAACAAAACTAGTGTTACCATCACGAACAGGATCTACATTATTGCCTTGTTTCTTCAAGTTATCAGAAGCCCCTGCCCCTTCACTCTTCAGATTGTTCATTCGCCTACTGACTTTCCTTCTTCCCTTGCCGCCCAACGTACTCTTATTTTCAATCCCAATATGAAAAAGACCATCTACTTTGCTGTCAAAAAACAAGTTATTAACCGTCTCTTTGGATTCTTCTTTTTGGTTATTCACGTCCGTCGAACCATCTCCATGATCAGCAGAAAACGCAAACTCCAAATTTACAGACTTTTTACTATCTGACGCATTATTATCCTGTATCTTGATATTATCATTCATCAAGGGTGCAGCATCACCTGACTCCCCTGTTCCAAGATTCAAGCCTGATATAGAACTAGCCAGAACGGAATCAACGTCATTTGTAAAATTATTAACCTTCATAACCCCATCAATACCCTCTGTCCCACTAAATTTACTCTCATCAACATGCAATCCACCATTGTCCATATTCACACCAAACACAAATTCCAACCCATTAGGTTTTCCAAACTTCTCAGCACCTATTTCGCTAAAATCAAATCTCAAATTACCCGACCGGGAACCATTTCCACTGTCCCGCGCCTCTTCAAAATCCATATTTTTAGCCGATTTAACATAATTACTAGATCCTATAGTAAACTGCAACATACTAGCATCCAAAGACTCCCTACCACTCTGTTTCTCACCATCTACACCACTCATATCGCACACCGAATCACCATTACTCAAATTAAACACGAAATCAATAGTTTTACCTGTACCATTAACATGCTTTGAACTCACTGAATGCTTCTTCACCTTCACAGGCTTCTTCCTCGACGGACGAGCGGCGGACTTTGAAGAATCAAAGTCAAAATTGAAACTGGTATTGAATATGCCTGAATCAGTGTGGAGGCTAGGGTTAGGGTTTTGGAAATACGTAGACGATGATGAATCTTCCAGTGCGGGTGACATGATACGATGTTGATTGATTTGAGTGAGATAACAGTCGGTGAATCGATGGCCGGAGAGTTGATTGATTTCAGTAATTAAGCTTTCCGACTGAAGTTTGATATTGATTGATGGTGTTTATCATTTATAATAATAATAATACTTGACACCGTTTTGAAGAAAGTGTAAGGAGGGAGGGAATGTAAAATTAAAAGCGAATTCAAGGGTTTTCAAGTAATTAAAACTAGACCGATCAGAACGGCTCATTTTCATACCGAGACAAAATCAAACGAGCAATTTTTGAACGATTGATGAGCAGTTAGACAGCTCTAGTATTTTAGTATCCTGCAGTTGTTGGAATCGAACCGGGGGTTCTTATAAAATTCTTGTCACATGTGTGATTCAAATCATGATATACTCTTATTGTTTCACACTTAACTCAGCTAGCATTTGTAAATTGAACCAAGAATCATTGACAGTAATATACTAGTTACTTGTAAAAACAAGTTTTTTTTTTAAATTATTAGTATATTCAAGCATAACTTATTATCCTTTCTTAAATAATTTATGCATTTTTATAACAAAGTGTCACTTATACTTTTTAGAAAGTTAAGATAGTTACTTCTATATAACCAACCAAGATATAACAAATCTAAATGGGTTAGCATCACCCTTTGTAAATGTTTGTAGCTACCAGTTATTAGTCAACATCTACATGACCACTTCGACGACCGTTCCCACCACCCGACTTTTGTACCACCCGACTTTTGTTAACGCCACTATCTTAACCTCCATGTTCACCACCTCCACCACCACATACTAGTCGCCCCCCGCTTGTAGCCTCAACCATCATCGTCAACACTCTCACATGGCTTATTGTCGCTGCATCACATGTCACACCTGGACCCACTTTGATAACTTGTTTTTTTTCTAAATCATGTTTACACTCATGCAAATTTGGTCATAATCAATTTGACCAAGTTCAGTTGATACTTCTTTGAACATGTTTTTGACCTAAATCCAAATTTAATCTAAACTTTTGTGGGGTTGGGGCATTAGCCTACATGTAACAACTCGAATTTTAATTATTTATTTTTAAAAATAACTTAAGAAATCAAGTAATAATAAAATATTACATATGAATGTATATGTATACTTAACCTTTTGCCTTGTAAAGAATATTAGAAACGTCTATAAAATATTTTAAAAAAATATATATTTAAAAAAAATACTTATAAAAAATATATTTTTTTAATGAGTTTCTTTTATTAGAACGTTCTCTAAATGTGTCATATACATAAACTTTGAAAAAATTTACAAAAAACTAACTTTTTTACATGTTAAAAATGAGTTTTTACAAGATTTTCACATGTGAAATTAATGCTTCCAACATTTTTGTGACCCCCACAATGAACCTCTATATATTAAAAATCGGGTATCAATACCAAGTCCCAATACGTGACCATACCTTACCCGGGTACATGAGGTTCAGTTTTCTTTTCAATATGCGTATCCGAACTTTGTCTAGTTTCTCTAATTACCCGATATTCCAATACCCAATCATACCTGAAACCGACAATAAAAAAAAACTTGATATGTGTTGTGCATCTCTAGACGATGGTGTTTTGATCTTGGTCGACTAGAGATGGTGCTTGGGATGATTGTCAACCGGAGATGGTGTTCATATTTGAGTGAGTTTGTGTATATAATAACTTTTTAAAGGGTTGTGGCTCAAACGGTGAATAAATTTAAGGGGCTATTTGAACACTTGATCCATTAAAAACATTGATCAATTCATAAGCTTCATTCATTATCATTATAAATCTAACCGATTTAGAGGTCCTATGACCGTTAGAGGTCTCATGACTGTTTCAAATGTTCTCTTTAGTGGACTAAACACACAGTGGTATGGACCGATTTAGTGGTAGTATTTTAGTGGAATCATTAAGATGCTATAAACCGCCATCGGATGTCAAGTAAGTTAAAGGGATATTGGTCTTTAATACTCTCAACTTTCGTCCGTTTATAGATAACACTCCAAACTTTCACTTTGTCTCTCACCACTCCCAACTCTCACCTTATTCACTCGTTAACTGAAGGCTAACAGCGTTAGTGAAGATGCTGACGTGGTTTTTTTATTTTTATTCTTTAATTAAGTCAGATGATGTGTCATGCCTACTTGGAATTTATTTTTTTTTTATTTTTTAATCTTTTATACATTGTTTAAACCATCATCTTCTCCACCTTCCAACCTCCCATCACAACCACCACTGCCAGACATCACAACCACCGCCACCACTTCTCCGACCGTCATCCTTATCTACCAGTACCGTCTTGTCTCATCGTATGAAACATCTTTTCAGCATTATGTATGTCTAATCTTCTGCTCAAATTGAAGTCTGGTTGCTCTCCTCCATTCAAAGTAAAGACAGTACAAGCACTCTCACCAACCATCCAGTTAGTTGTCTCCATGTTGAAACTCGCCAATGAAAAGGAGCAAGTGGTGGCACTTGGTTTTAGCCGCCGCACTCGATTTTCTGGCGAGCATCGTGGGTAGCAACCAGACTGTGGCTGTAGTCGGAAAACGGCACATCCCATAGTACAGTAGCAACCAGCGGTGGGTCTTGCGAGACTAGCATAGCGGGTACAAATGGATGAACAGTTAGGGTTTTGCTGCTACACATTTTTCCGATAATGTAACGATAGTGACGGCGGCGGTTCTAAGTTCAGATCTCATTAGAATGGCAATGGCAAACGGTGGTAAGTGTGGTGTTTAAGGGCGGTAGTTTGGTAAACAAGATGACATGGGTATTTTTGTTATATCCGGCGACATATGAGCTTTTCCTGCCGAATCCGAGTAGGCATGACACCTCATGTGACTTAGTTAAAAAAATTTAAAAAAACCACGTCAGCGTCCCCACTAACTACGTTAACCTTCAGTTAACGATGGAGTGATAAAAACAAATAGGGTGAAAGTTGGGAGTGGTGGAAGACAAAATGAAAGTTTGAAGTGTTCTCTGCCAACGAGCCAACGTTAGAACTATTAAAAACCAATATCTCTAAGTTAAAATGACAAAATTACCCCTAAGGGCAAATAAGACGGATAGTGTTAAAATTTGAAACGTTGACACTTGTGTTCCTCATACATAACTCACACAGGTTGTGGGTTTAGGGTTTTGTTGTTCTCCGTTGATTCAATTCTCAATTTCTCATCGCTGTGTCAAAATCAATTACATGCCCTGGTACCTATATCCACACTTCCTTAATCTTAATTTAATTTAATTACCCTCCAATGTTATTTAATTTCATTTATGTTTCATCCCCTGCAACAACTTACCGCAAGCTCCAACTGCGATACCAGTTATCCCAATTCACAACCACAGCTTCAATTTCTTCAAATCAACACTCATTTACCATCACATACCTCATAAACTCATGTGGGTTTTCTTCAGAATCCGCAATTTTAGCTTCCAAAGGTCTAGACTTATCAAAATCCCCAAAAACAGCAGACTCTGTTCTTGCAATTATTTATAATCAAGGTTTCACCAAATCCCAAGTTTCGAAAGTTGTTTCGAGCCACCCGAAGATATTATTATGTGATCCTGAAACAACCCTTTTGCCCAATTTCAAAATCTTGAGTAAATTGGGGTTTTCGAATGCCGATCTTGCTGCTATTGTGGCTACTAGACCGAGAAGTGTTACGCGCGGAAAGTTTCAAATCCCAAGTTTCGAAAGTTGTTTCGAGCCACCCGAAGATATTATTATGTGATCCTGAAACAACCCTTTTGCCCAATTTCAAAATCTTGAGTAAATTGGGGTTTTCGAATGCCGATCTTGCTGCTATTGTGGCTACTAGACCGAGAAGTGTTATGCGCGGAAAGTTTCAAGATACCGCCTTGCAGTCGGTTAATTATTTAAGAAATGTTTTAGGGTCGGATGATAAGGTTATTAATGCCATTATGCGGTTCCCGCAGGCTTTAACTTACGATTTACAAGTTTACGGTGCGGAAAATATGCAGTTGTTGTTGGAAATAGGGGTTCCGGAGTCGAGAATAAAAAGTATGTTGGCGCAACAGCCCAGGACTTTCTTTACATCTGCTGATAGATTTAGGACAGCTGTGACAAATGTGAAGAAAATAGGATTTGACCCGACGAAGTCGAGGTTTCTTTGGGCGATTCATGCTTTTAGAGCTATGAGTAAATCGACATGGGATAAGAAAGTTGAGCTTTATGAGAAGTGGGGTTGGTCTAAAGATGAGATTTTGATGGCGTTTGAGAAGAATCCGGGGTGTATGATGGCTTCAACGGATAAGATTACAAGAATCTTGGAGTTTCTTGTGAATACGATGGGCTGGAAAAGAAGTTATCTTATTCAATGGCCGAATGTTGTTTGTTATAGTTTAGAAAAGAGGATTATTCCTACGTGTATGGTTTTTAAGCGTTTAAAAGAAAAAGGGTTGATTGATGAAAATGATGATTCTTGCTATACGCAGACTCGGTGGTTGATGTGTTCGGAAACTTCGTTTCTTAAGTGGGTTGTGAAGAGGCATGAAGAGGAAGCCTCTGAACTGTTGGAAGTGTATCAGAAATATTTGAATGAGGCAACTTGATTGCGACTTGACTCTTGATATTGAATTTCAGGTTTTGGAGTTCTAATTTTGAACAGAACTTGTAAAAAGTTTTGTGTGATTCACCTTCTTATTGGTTTTACTTGCACTATGACTTCGATGTTCTATAATTGCCTTTTCGTTTCTAGTTATTCTTAGTTTCATAGGCAATACTGCGGTATGTTAAATCCGACAAAAATCTGTGTTACATAATTAGTTATGATCAATAGCATAGTGTATGAAACTATGAATTAGCTTTTGGTTTAAACTTTACTTTGTTTAACCTTTTTGTGTGTGTAAATTAATTTGTTTTGTAATTTGTAATTTTGTACACCTTTGGAGTGGTACCGGTAGGTATATACGGGCGCCGTGCACATGTGCAGAAGCAATGCCAGATCTGAACTATCAGTTACAGAAAGTTCATGATCAATCATAACAATCGCGAAGTATATAACATTCACTATATCAACTTTTAACAATATCTTTCACTACGCCCTTGCCTTTCTCACCGTAGGCGCACTTAAGTCAGCTGTATTGTGTATACTATGCAAGCTTGGAAAAGATGTCAGTTGCATATTTTCTTTCATTTATCATAAAATATACGAATAAGGAGCATACGAAAAGTACAAACTCTTGGGACCTACTTCCAAAATCAAGGCCTTGACCTAACCGGTAATTAAAACACATGTTTGGTCTTGATTCGATATGCTTGCAAAGCTCCAAGTATATTTAAAAGGGAACACAACAATTTCTTTTACGTGCTATTAATTATAATGCACTAAATTTGTTGATTTGTCAAAGTCAAAAACCAAACATGACAAAGATGCCAGTGTACTAAACTACTAATATTGTCATGGTACAACCAAAAATTTGGAGGCTTGGAGCCCATAAATTATTTATTGCAACCCATGAATGTGTAGCCCGTACTGTTATTGTGTTTGCGGTATCCGAGAGAATCATACCAACTAAAAATTTAATGTATAAGATCAGTCTGGTTTATGATAATCGGGGCGATTTCGAGATTTCGAATGCCTCGGACGAGTACTAAAACCTAATACAAACCAAGTTATTTTTAGCAATAAACAAAAACCAATTTATTTTTAGCAATAAATAAATACAAAACAATGTTAAACCATAAACAAAACAAAATTATTCCAGATTAAACCTATTGTGAACTACTGGGCTTAAAAGTAAAGAGTTAAGTGCACTGGCTAATTATTATTAGCTAATTAAATAGATTATGACTAAATTTGAGTAACTTATAACTTCACGCCCTAACTATTACGTAAGTAATTACTTGTGGGCTAAGTAACTGAACTAACTTGTTAAAGATAAAAAAAAGTTCTAACTTCGAAACAAATATTGGATTACCGATTAATTTTTATCTTTTTAGATTTTAGGCCCCTCTCGATAACGTGCCCTCACATGGCTTGTGTTGCCTACCTCTGGGCCGACAATGGTTACTTTTGTTTCTAGAAATGCGGTATCCATTTTAGTCCAGTTCTTAATCTCTTATCGCTTCGGTATAGTCATTAACCCAAGAAGGTCCTAGCAACAACACCACTGCCGTTGCTGCCTTCGTCACTGCCACAACCACCTCTTTCACTGCCACCTTCACATGTCATCATTATCCGAACCAAATGATTCCTTTTTAAAATTGTGTGTTTTGACCCGATACCATGTTGCTCACAATCTGTTTAGATCCGAACCCGTTACCCTACTTGACCCATCTGTCTTGTTTTTAACGCTTGCTGGTGTTAAAAGCTAGATTTGTTAGTAAAAGTTATCAAATTATCACTTGGGTAATTGAATTTAGATCAGTAAATATAAGTCGAAAGTGGACAAAATACTTGCTGCAATATAAGTGGGGGCTTTCAACTTTCCAGCAATTGAAAAGGATGGCCGGAGTTCACCCTTTCGTTCCTAAAGATCTGATTCTGCCGGACTATTTTCCGATTCAACTCTCTCAATCCACCATTCTCGGTGTTTATGCCACCGCTTCCGTACTTGTCGTCTCCTTCGTCTGGATACTCGCTGGTTGGTTCTCAATTAAATTACCTTCAATTCATACTGCAATCTATATTCACTACTTAATTTGCTACATTTGCATTCTAATTGGTTGACTTCATAATTATATTTTGCGTAATTACTGGTTATGCTTAATTTTAATAAACAAATGTCAGATCTTTGTAAGTTTCATTTTTCTAGTAGTTTTCTAGTAAGTGACATTGTTTTATTTTTTGTGCTTCAATTTAAGATCCAGAAAACTACTTTTCAAGATGATATATATAAACCTGTTTGACATCTCAAGTCAATTTATTCAAGATGTTTTATTAGCTAATTTTATATAAACAGCCTAATTTTTAACAGGCAGCGGTAACATGTGATGTGATTTATTAGACTTAGTTCGGAAACAGTCATTAACGCTTGTTCTTGTATTGCCACGACAGGGTGGTTTCCTAAAATATCAAAAATAGACAAAGTTCTCATGTGCTGGTGGGTTTTCACCGGCCTCACGCATATGATCCTCGAGGGTTATTTTGTTTTCACTCCCGAGTTTTTCAAGCAGAAGAATCCTACTTACCTTGCAGAAGTCTGTAAGTTCTTGATATACTTGCCATTTTGTAACTCTAATCGTCTATTTTATTTTCGTTTTGATAAATGTAAAATTAATTTGAATGTGTGTCTTTACAACTCTCAGGGAAAGAATACAGCAAAGGCGACTCCAGATATGTTGGAAGGGATTCAGCGGTAATTGCTGTTGAAGGAATAACTGCTGTTCTGGAGGGTCCCGCTTGCATTCTAGCCGCGCATGTTTACTTTTCATTACCTTTTTAACATTATTTTTGTTAATTAATATTGTCATTTATTAAAAAAATTTGAAATTTTACAGGTATGCTATAGCCACAAGAAAATCATACGGTCACTTGCTTCAGATAGCTATTGCGCTTGGACAACTCTATGGAACAGCTGTTTATTTCATAACATCTTACCTAGAAGGCGGCAACTTTGCTGCAAGCGCGTATTACTATTATTTTTATTACGTCATCATGAATTCATTTTGGATTTGGATACCGTCCCTCATTGTGATCCGGTCCTGGAAGAAGATATGTGCGGCAGTGCGCGCACAAGAACAGAGGAAGACCAAATCGCGTTAAAAATTGTTGGATTTACCATTTTGCCCCAGATGTCACTTATTGTTATGATTTATGAATGTTAACCATTTTGGGATTATTTATTGTTATGATCAGAAATTCTCAGAACTTAACCACATTTCATGGGTTTTGCGAACAAAATGCAAACCTCATTTCATTTAGGCCTGTTTTGAAGCTTGTGTTGTTTATGTCTTTGTATTTCAAACTTTCAAAGTTAGATGAAGGTTGTTGGGTCACTTTGATACTTATGAGCATATTCCAGGGTGACGTGTTGTCAAAGACATCAACCCTAAACTGTGCAATTTGGACATGACCCGTTTAACTCATTTATTTAAATGACTCAAATAGTTTGAGGAGTTGCAATTAATGGGTTAAAAATGGCTGGTGGAGCGAGGTTGATATGTTTAAATAATGGATTAAACATGTTAGCTTGAATACGCATAACATTCAAATAATGGGTTAAAACAAGTTTATATGAACAAGCCCAAACATGATCTGTTTGTTAAACGGGTTAGATATTTCACGAACACACTAGTGTCCCATGAACACAAATCAACAAAGCGATATCTTTAATTTACCGAAAGCAGTCTCATAAAAGATGGAGATATCATACTCGCTTGAAGATTATAATAATATTGAAGTAAGGGATATCAATAAGCCAGAATGGTTCAAGGACCAGTTAGGAGCATTGTTTCAAGGATGATGGACGTTTCAGGTTTTCAAAGTACAGATTTGGTTCTCACGATTATTTTAATTTTATTTAATTAACTTCATTATGAAATAAAATTTATTATATAAATTATGTAACACATATTAAAGTAATAACAGTAATAAACCAAAGTGTGTTTGAGTTGATGACATCAAAGTGCATCTAAATTCTAATGGTGCTTCAATCTTTTTAAGATTGATGGTTTATGTTTTATTTGAGACAAGCTTAAAGAATAAAAATTGAAGTTATCAAATGTTTTATAACGTCTATTTTTTTAAAGTTTTTATCCTTCTATACATTATACCAATAAAAAAGTTATTAAACTTGATGGTATTAAATAGGTGTGTAACGAGCCAAGCTGTTTGCGAGTTACTCGAGATCAAATTGATAAAAAGCTCGAAATAAGTCGAGCCTAAATAAAACATACTTAATTATTGAGTATATTTTTTAAATTTTAACTCTTTTGGACTTTATATATTAATTTCACACTATACAACCGAGCTTTGGCTCGTTTAGGGTATTGTAAGCCAAGCTTAGGCTCGTTCAGGTTTTCTCAATTTTATAAATTAAATATAGCAAGAAAAAAAGACTCACAAGCTGAGCTTAAGCTTTAGGAAAATGCTTAAAGAGTCAGACGAGCCATCCTTCTCGTAAATCAAAACGAGTCAAGCTTGGACTGGGTTGGTTATTTAATAATACTCCCGGTCTCCCACAGTTGCCCAACAGGGGTAAGCGGAACTCCCGTCGGGAAAAAAATGTCAGCTTTCTTCTTATCTACTTCTTCTTCTTCTTCTTCTTCTTCTTCTTCTTCTTCACCCATTGTTTCCTCAAGAACAACTCCAGCTCTTGTTCTAAACCTACACAGTAATTCACAATCACTTCGTCTTCTCTATTCCACTGGTTCCATCTTTAATCCAACAACACACTTGAAGCACAAACATCCATACATATCATTATTATCAGTAAACGCCACAACCACCGATGGCAAAACCTCCAGAAGAAGAAACAAAAAACCACAACCATTATTAAGCGAAGGAAGAGACGAAGACGATACGTTAGGGCTTGTTTGTCCTGGCTGTGGAGTCTTTATGCAGGATGATAACCCTACACTCCCTGGATATTATCAGAAAAAGAAACTAGAAATTGAAGAAGAGGAGTTTGATTTAGCCGAAATCGAAGACGAATTACAAGATTTTGAAGAAGACCCAGATGAAGAAAGCGAATTGGATGATGAGATTGATGATGAGTTCGATTGGGATTCAGATTTTGAAGATGATTTAAAAGAATTAGACGGGTTCACCGCCCCGGGTGTCGGGTTTGGTAATATTACAGAGGAAGTACTCGAAAAGGCGAAGAAGGTTCGGGTTTCAAAATCCGAAAGGAAAAAAATGGTTAGAGAATCTAAATTATTGGAGAAAGAAGAAGTGACAGTTTGTGCAAGATGTCACTCTTTAAGAAATTATGGTCAGGTTAAGAACCAAACCGCTGAGAATTTGATACCGGATTTTGATTTTGATAAATTGATAACCACCCGGTTGATGAAACCGACTGGGAATGCGGATTCAACGGTTGTGGTAATGGTTGTGGATTGTGTGGATTTTGATGGGTCATTTCCGAAACGAGCGGCTAAATCTTTATTTGAGGCGTTGGAAGGTCGTGACGGTTTGCCAAGAACCAAGAAGTTGCCTAAACTGGTTCTTGTGGCTACGAAAGTGGATCTTTTACCTTCGCAGGTATCGCCCACTAGACTCGACCGATGGGTTCGGCACCGGGCTAGGGCTAATGGTGCACCGAAGTTAAACGGGGTGTATTTGGTTAGCTCGCGTAAGGATTTAGGTGTTAGGAATTTGTTGACTTTTGTTAAGGATTCGGCGGGACCGCGAGGGCATGTGTGGGTGATTGGGGCACAGAATGCGGGTAAGTCGACGTTGATTAATGCGTTTGCGAAGAAAGGTGGGGCGAAAGCTACTAAGCTTACTGAGGCTGCGGTTCCTGGGACGACACTTGGTATTTTGAGAATTGGAGGTGTGTTGTCGGCTAAGGCGAAAATGTATGATACGCCGGGGTTGTTGCATCCGTATTTGATGTCCATGAGGTTGAATAGAGAGGAGCAAAAGATGGTTGAAATACGAAAGGAGTTGCGCCCTCGAACGTATAGAATTAAGGCAAGTACTTGTTTATTTTTGTTGTTGTTGGTTTATATTCGTTAGCTTTATTGATGGTTTATTTTTGTTGTTGGTTTATATTCTTTTGAGGTGGCAAACTCAAAACGAGTGGGTCTGTCTTATGCTTATAAACGAACAAAATGTTCAATGACCTGTTTGTGAACTGTGCAGTAGGAAGTTTGATTATGTTCTTTTATTTAATAAATTAACGAACACAAACAATACGTTAAGCGAACAAACATAAACATACATCTCGTTCGCTCATTTATGTTCGTGAACGCTCGTTTACATTCATTTATATACTTATTTGAACTTTTAGGTCCATTACTTTTTTGTAAGTTTTATTAATTATATACGAGCCCAACAGATGGATGTTCATATTTACTTTTAATTGGTTCTTGCTCTGTAATGTTAATTTATCTAAGTTCACTTATCTGCGTTAGTTTTTGTTCCCAAACCGTTCATTTATACTATAAATGAGCGGACATATATGAACACGAGTACATTTATTTTCTTAATGAACAAACGAACAAGAAAACTCCATTCGTTTAATCGTTTGTGTTTCATCGTTTGATTGATTAAAATTAAGTGAACGAGCATGCACATACCCCATTCATGTTTGTTCGGTTCGTTTACAGGCCTAGTTAGACAAGTTGGGTAATAGTCGAAATGGATTAAATCAGGCTGCTTTTTTGTTCGTATATTAGTTTTGCAATCATAAATATCATAAGGTTGATAACAAAAGGCAATACCATAATAATTATAATAATTAGAATTTATGTATGTCGCAGCAAGGGCAGGCAATACACGTTGGTGGTCTGGTGAGACTCGATCTAAATCAAGCATCAGTGCAAACAATTTATGTGACAGTTTGGGCCTCCCCAAATGTTTCTCTGCATCTTGGTAAGATTGAAAACGCAGACGAAATTTGGAATAAGCATGCTGGTGTTAGATTACAGGTATGTGGATTTTGGTCTGCTTACTTTAAAGCATTTCTTAAAAAAAACATTTTTTTATGCATCTCTGAAAATGTTTGTATTTTTGTTTCAGCCACCAATTGGTGTAGATCGCGTGTCTGAATTAGGGAATTGGGAATCAAGAGAAGTCAAAGTATCTGGAATAAGCTGGGACGTGAACAGTGTCGACTTATCTGTTGCAGGTCTTGGTTGGTTTTCTGTGGGTTTAAAAGGTGAAGCGACTTTGACATTGTGGACATTTGATGGCATTGAAATAACGACTCGAGAACCCTTGGTACTGGATCGCGCACAGTTTCTTGAAAGACCTGGCTTTTTGCTCCCAAAGGCCATATCAGAAGCCATTGCTAATGAAAGTAAAACTAAGTTCCAAAATGAAGACGCGCTAGTCTAGTAGTTAGTCGTTAGTTTGTGCTAAACATACTTGTTATTCTGGCTAACACCAAGGCAATGCCTTGCCATTTTCTTAATGACAAGTATGTGAGCTTTCTAGTTTCTATTGCATTTATATACGCAGCGCAAAATTGATTATTGGATATCTTTGTGCTACATAGCTTTGTTGTACTTCAAAATTATTTAATATAGTTTTATACATCTTAATTTCGGATGAAATTTAAAAAACATACAACCAAGGTATATGTTGTTGAGAATCTAAACACTGTTATAATAAGCATACAAAAAACAGCATCACTCCTACACCTGCTGTTCAGAATCTAACTCCTGTTGCTCATATATCTGGATGTAAGCCTCAGAAAGTGCAACCGTATGCGGAAGTGCTTCTGCAACATCGATATCCTGCATCGCATACCTGACAGACACAAACATATCAGTATCAATTTGAAATTCAATAAATCAAAATTCAAAATTGAAATGGAAGAAGAAGGCTTACCAGAGCTTTTGAGACTTGTGCTGAACAAATACCCTGGGTGCTCCTTCACCTGGTTTACCGTCATGCACAATGTTTGCAATCAAATCATAGGTGGCGCACGCTCTTTCATCATCCTTCAGCTCCAGATTCTTCAATGGGAAGGTAACTGACATACAACTCAATAAATGAGCACAACATGATGATCAATAAAATTTAAAATAAAAATAATAATAATAATAATAATAATAGCAATAAAAAGTCTATATATATCACCAAGGGTTGGATTTTTCTCCGTTGTGAAGCGACGCATGTGCAAAATAAGATACTGCGGAAGTCTTGTAACACGGTATCTCATCTTGGCTACATGATCAGGACGCACTACTTCAGTTAGAGTCTCCCCATCAAACTTCCTCAGTAAGTCGAAAAGTGAAACCTACAATAACAATGCACTACACCTTTAAAGTCAATTCATAACTCATCATTTACAGGGACATATTACTTTTAAGAGTCTTAGATAAGTAATTACAGAAATACATATATACAAAGTCTGTTTTAGTGTTGACCAAAGGAAAATAAAAATTCTAAGCACAAACCTGAGGATTTATTGGAGATGGTGGCAAGTCTAGTCCAAGCATAAAAAATGGCATTCTACTTGTCTCGGTGCCATCTTTCGCAACCTCCAATTCTCCCTAGAAAAACAGATTTGTACTCAAGTTATAAACTGGCTCATGATCATATATAATATTTAAAAAGCTAGCTAGGCTGCAAATAATTAAAGTGATATATATATATATATATATACCTGAAAACACTGATGGATAATGGTGCTGCTGTTCTTTGTCCTTTTAAGGTCATTATGTAGCGTATTGAGAAGCCATGACATAAATTCAGCAAGATCAGACCGAAGGCGATCTTTACTAGCTTCCTTAACTGCTTCCAAAAATTCACGAGGAGAAACCTTTCGTTGGAAGTTCCCCGCATGCCATATCTTCCTTGTGAGCTCACCGAAACGTTGAACAAGTAGAGATTTACTGTCCTTGTAATTTTCAGGAATGAGAAAAAAGTTTCTCAAAGGCTTCACTCGCATTAAAGACTGAATGGTCACATTAATAAAACCAGTATTCTGAATGTTATTAAGCCCCACCTGACAAAATAAAGAAAACATCACAATCAGTATTCTATTCTAGAAGGGATGATAATAAACAATTAATCACATAAATAAACTAATGCTAGCAATAACGAAATAATTAATTACCATTCCAGGAAGATAATATGAACCATCAAGCGCCCTTGACCATTGTCTACTTGTATCAAGTTGCTCAACTTGGTCTTCGTTAAACTTCGGGTTAAGAACATGTTGAATATCTTCGAGTGAAGGATCACGAATCTCATTGGCAATAAATCTTCTCAGTCTGAAGATTGATGTAGACGTGATGTCCCGCTTCAAGGCTATGATTATATGCATGCGACTTACGCCCTCTTCCTTGAAAATACTTGCCGCAAACCATGCATGCATACACGTTAAAATTCGACAGAGACGTCGAACACTTTCTTTCAAAGTCAAAATCCAAGACCTGCAAAACGCAATAAAAATTATCAATTCAAAATCTGACAATGTAGTAATAGTATCTTGAATAAAATTTAAAAAGTGAGGAGTGGATTATTTATTACCTGACGATTAATTGTATAAAGGAACGGGCAGTCAATACGGATTTTGGTTGTTCTGTTACTGTTAGGCGCAAATCCAAACCCATGATCGCTATCATCGTCCTCGTCATATGTTGCAGTTGCAGTTGGCGAATTTATTTGAACCGATTTCAGCCTTTTCAAGTGTAGGTCTTCATCGTCGTATGCGCGTTTCGTTTTCATCATCGTACTCAGGGAATACTTTGTAACAAAATAAGGGTTTCAAGCAAATGGCCGGTTTCATGATTACTTAGTCACAAAGCTTTCACGTTCCTCCTTTTTATATGGAAAAGAAAAGAGTTAACCGACTTAATCAAATCAATTTAAAAAAATACATTATTTTATTATGCGATCACCTTATGTTTTGCAACTTATTTCTTTTCAACTCGGCCCTACATCCTCCGTCAAACAATAAAGTAAGGGGATGTTTGTTTACATTTAAATAGAACCACTCAGATGTAAACATCTGATTCATTCTGACTTCAGACTGTTTGGTTTCAAACAGAAAAACATCTGAATAGTTAAAATTATGTCTGAATCATTCAGACTTGTTGTTGTTGCTGAATGAGACAGAGACTCATTTAGACCTGACTCATTCAGATCTGAATGAACAAAACAGCCCCTAATTACAATTTTATGTAACAAAATTTAGTGATTTCAACCTTTTATTTTCTCATTTTTTTTGTTGTTGTGGGGTGTGTGTGTGTGTGAGGGGGGGGGGGGGGGGGACGAAACATAAAAAATCCAACTCAAAACTAGAAAAAACCTAACAACACGAAGTATCGTTGTTGTTTCGGTTTTGTGAAAAACCAAACCGAAATAAACAATTTTCTTTGTTGTCATTTTGGGTTAAATTAAATTATTATAAATGTAAGTATATTTTATTAGCTCTTTATATTCTATGATAAAATTTGCAATGTTCTATTAATTAATAGCCCGATTAGCAAAACCGAATAACCAAACCAAAAACCGAATTGAACCCGAAAACCGAATCAAACAGATTTGAGGAAACAAAATTTTGGTTTTTAGTTCGGTTTTAGCTCGAAACCGAACCAAATCGCACTGCACACACCATTACTAATATGTAAATTTTACAAAAGCGTAGCTGTTTTCCAAAACAAAGTAATTTTTAGTATTGTAAATTATACCAAGTATATGTACCGTCACCGTCCAACATGCACAAAATCAAAAGTATATTTTCGTACAAAGATATTTGTAACAT